>NW_007257615.1:122486-162634 GCF_000164805.1 Carlito syrichta
CTGATTTTTTAATTTATTGTAGAGATGAGGTCTCGCCTGCCCAGGCGGGTCTCGAACACGCGGACTCAGGCAATCCACTCACCTCAGCCTCCCAAAGGCGCGGGATTACAGGCTGACCCACTAAGCCCGGCAATCAAGCCTTAAGCACTGTACATAGTGTATGCACTAGACTTTGATACACCTGGCTGCAAACGAGGTTTGTTTACATCAGCATCACCACAAACACGCGAGTAACACGTGGTACTATGGCGGTGACATCACTGGGCAGCGGGGATGCTTCAGCTCTGTTATCATCTCATGGTCTCACCTTCCATATGGGTCCCTCATTGACCGTAGCGCGAGGCCATGCGTGACTGTCCTTTACATCGTCTCTAGACTACTTCTAACTTCCTACGATGTGAATGCTGTGTAAATAGTCTCTCTGCTGAATTATTTAGGGACTAATGAGAAGGAGAGAGGTTGACCTAGTCACTGCAGATGCAACCGTCCATTTTGCTCTTGGATATTTTTGGTCCCTGGTTGGTTGAATCCAGTGGACCCAGGACCGACCGAGAAGGAAGGTCGCTTGGACTTGGAATCAGAATTAAAAGCGGTTGACGTCCTTTGCAGCCTAGAAAGCTCATAGGAAGCTGTCAGGTTTGAAAGTTATCATGCCTAATTTTCTCCGGATGTTTGGCACTACGTGATAATAGACTTAAGTATCTTCTTGGTGGAAATAGCAAAATATGAAATCGTCTTAATTTTGCCAACATTAAGTCTGGTATTTCACTAAGCTCCACCTTAAGGTATGGAAAAATGTTATAAACATCTGCTTTAAACACGGAATGGGGTAAAGTCCTCCGAGTTTTAATATAAAGAATGGCATCGCTTTAGAATGCATTAAGTTTTTAATATGCAGAATGTATTTAATTTCCTAAAGCAATGAATTGTCTTGGCATTATGCTATCTTATGAAACACTTTCTCACGCTCACATCGTGTCTTTATAGGTTTCAATATCAGCAAAACCTTTAAATAGTCTTACTTGGGTGTTGTGTATCACTGTACAGTAACTGCTAGTACATATGGTATTTCTGATCCGTGTAATAAAGTACATTTGTCATGTATCTTCTGATCTGCATACCTTTCAGCTGTTACTTCATAAATCTGTTCCATCAGAGAGCTGCTCTGTATAGCCATGCTTGAAGCTGCTTTTAATAAACTAATATTTTGTGTCTTTTGTATGTAATCAACAGGGAGTACTAGAGACCTGTGCCTCTGTGGAGAGACATTCCACTAAACTAGTTTTCCCTTGACAATGGTGGAAAAAAATAGTTTGGGAAAAGCACAGATGTTCGAGAACACGTGTTGTTTGCTCCTAGAAGTCAGCTGAAGATCTTTTGTGTTGCTCCGGATATGTGTTTTTAGTGCTTTGGAGAAGAAACAGTTTGAGATGTGTGATGAGGAGGAGACAGTTACAAATGTCAGTGAGCGACCTGCATGGGTGCCCTTTGTTAAATTCCCGAAAGGCCCGGCCTTACTCCCACGAGGGGGTGAGGCTCTGAGCCGAGCTGGAGGCCGTTGGCTAAAGCCCGGCCATTCCCACGTGCCTCCCTACTCAGACATAAGCACCCGCTTCCCTTGAGTCTCTGTTCTGTCCCAAACTTCAACTTGGCAGCATCTTCACGGAGGCTGGTACTGAACAATTCAAGGACAGAGTGAGGACCCCAGTGCCCCTTGGGCCCTCGAGGGATTGGTAGGACTTTTCCTACTTGAGCCGCAGAGATGTGTCAGATTTCCAAGAGCAGGTAACTGGTGACTGATATGCAGAAAGGAAAATATTCCTGGGAAATGCTGAAGAAAAGAAAGCCGTGGCCGGCGTGGTGGCTCACGCCGCTGTAACCCCAGCACTTTGGGAGGTGGAGGCAGGAGGAGTGCCTGAGCCCAGGGGTTCGAGACCAGCCCAGGAACTTGGCAAGACCTCATCTCTACAATCAACAAATAAGCCCGGCATGGTGGTGCGTGCCTGAGGTCCCAGCTACTCCAGAGGCTGAGGCAGGATTGCCTCACCCAGGAGGTCGAGGCTACGGTGAGCCATGATTGTGTCACTGCACTCTAGCCTGGGTGACAGAGCGAGACTCCGACTCTAAAAAAGAAAAAAGAAAAAAAAGGCGCCATGTGCCGCAGGTAAGCTTGGGTGGCCCCTGCGGTGCCTTGAATCTTGCAAAAGGGCTGCCGCGAAGACGATGGGAACCAGCTGTCCCAAATCCCCACTGAGGAAATGGGTTTTAACTGTCGCAGAAAGGATTTGGGCTAAATGCAAGGAAGAACTTCCTGCATGTGAGTGTTATTTAAAGCCAGGTAGAGATTGGAAAGAGGTCGGTGAGTTGTCTCTGGAGGAGGGCACAGCTCCAGAGGAAGGAATGGAGGGGCCGGGAGAGGCTGAGCCCGCTGAACTGGGGGGTGGCGAGGATTCCCCGGAGGGTCTGGGCCTTCTCCCTCCCACACCCACCTCTCCAGTTAGGAGGTTTCCAGGTCACGGCCGAGGAGCACGCACTAGTCATCAGGACCCAAGCGCTAGAGGCCCCTGGGCCTGGCGTCTTTTCCGTGTCATTCATGCTTGGAAGGAAGTGTCAGGCTGTGACCAACGGACAAGGAAACTGACCCATGCCTAATGCTCCCCACTCATTGGTGGACATCTGAGCTCAAGAGCCAGGGCGGGACTGGACGCCACGCATTTCGGGAAGGCTGAGACCACGTGGGCTGGGACGCTGGAGGACTGGGAACAGGGCAACTGCCCTGCTGTCCCTGGGCACGTATCTGCTGGCCTTTTGCCGAGACATCTCCAACAAGGCCGGAGGGCTGCAGGTCACACCTGGCATTTGGAAGTCCAGGAAGACTGCGGACAGGGAAATGGACCCTTCCCCTTCCTTTCCACCCCAATTCAGGACTCTCCTTTTTTTTTTTTTTTCCAAATACACAAACCTTTTATTTCTTACAGAAATACGACTTATATTATTGTTTGTTAATGCTCCTAAGGTTACAAGAGTTTGGTCAATGATTCGAGTTCAACAAAAAAGACTCTCCCTTTACCTCTCTCTTCTCTGCCCTCCTTTCATTTTAGTCTTTCTCCTTCAGTCTGTTTTTCTTACATGTTGCTTATTAAAAAATATTTAAAGCTATGAGTCCGATATTTTTTTTTAATTCCACCTGGTCATAGGAGCCTTTTGTTTGTATGCGACCTTTTGCACCTTTTCTTTGTGGTCCAGGGACTGTAACAGCAATTCCTGCTTCTGGGCCAGGTGCCGTGGCTCATACCTGTAATGCCAGCATGTCTGGAGGCTGAGGCGGGAGGATCCTTTGAGGCCAGGAGTTTGAGACCAGCCTGAGCAACATAGACCCCGTCTCTACAAAAAGTAAAGACGAAACTGAAATAAAAGGAAATCCCCACTTTTGTGCCGTTTCCCTCCATCACTCTGCCTTCCTCTCTCTTCCTCCCCATCTCCATCGGCCTCTCTGCCTGGGGCTCCAGTCACAGCTCTGCTTGCATTCTCCCTCTACCTACCTCTCCTCCTTTTTCTCCCAGCCTTTCCACCTGTTACATTGTTATGACTCTTCCTAGTCACTCCCATCTCTTTAACTGGATGCAACATGGCGGGGAGGAGCTTTACAAGGATAGGTGCTATGGTTTGAGTGTGTCCCCCAGAATGCATGTGTTGGAAATTTTGTCCCTGGTGTGGCACATTGAGTGGTGGGGTCTTGAAGAGATGATTAGGTTGCTAAGAGGGGTTAATGTCACTCCTGAGAGACTGGATTAGTTACAGCAAGAGCTGGCTGTCATAAAGCCAGACTGCCCCTCCCTCAAGGCCTCTCTTGGGAAGACTCACTTGCGCTTCCTGCCTTCTGCCATGCTGGGGAGCAGCCCAAGACCCTCGCCAGGTGCAGGAGCCTGGTCTTGGACTTCCCAGCCTCCAGAGCTGTGAGCTAAATACATCTCTTTTCTTTATAAATGACCCAGTCTCAGGTGTTCTGTTGTAGCAACAGGAAATAGACTAAGATAGTAACCAAGTGGGCAGGCCGTCTGTTTTTATAAAGTTTTACTGTCACACAGCCATGCCTACTTGTTCATGTATCGACTGTGGCTAATTTGTGCTAGGAAGACAGAATGTAGTAGTTGCAACAGAGTCTAAGTTACAATCTGGTCTTTTAAAAAAGTCTGCTTTAGCATATTATCTATTTATTAAGTAGAGGCTTTTGTCCTTTATTTGGAAATTCACATGAGTCGGCTCTGTCATATGTGTCTGTCTGGTTGCATTTTATGTTTGGAAGCTCATTCCAGCTTCCTTACTTGAAGGTGGTTGTATCCAAAAGAAAAGAAGCAATCACACTCACTGTCACTGTGCATCCAAGTGAGGTTCCCAAAGGCTGTTGTTTGTAGTGTGTTTTTGTGTTTAGGTGTGTCTGTCATCTGCCATCTTCAACTAAACTCCTTTTAGTCTTGGGATTAAAAATAAAAATGGTAATTCCATGGTAAAACTTTTCACAAATCTCATAGCTAACTTTTCCTTTAAGTCTACAAACCTTTCTTGAGAATATGAAATACTGGAGAAAGGACTCTGTTTTAACTTAATATGGCATATGGAAAGGCATTCCAATTTAGTTTGATTTGGTGGGTGGTCTAGCTGAAAATATTTTGCAGGTTTGTTTCATTAATGAAATTAATATGGACTAACATAGTCACAGTATTTAAGACTGGAAATTTTATTTTTTTGGAGTTGGAGTCTCACTCCATGGCCCAGGCTGGAGTGCAGTGGCATGCTCATGGCCACTCCGGCGAGCCTTCCGCCTCAGCCTTCCAAGGAGCTGGAACTACAGGTGTGCGCTACCATGTCCGGCTCATTTTTGATGTATTGTAGAGACAAAGTCTCGCCACATTGCCCAGGCTGGTCTAGAACCAACAGGCTCAGGCAATCCACTCGCCTCGGCCCTCTAAAGTGCTGGGATTACAGACTGAGCCACCGAGCTCGGCCCGTCTGAGACTTTAAAAATAATTGTGGTAAAATATGCAAGCATGACATTTCCATTTTAATTATTTTGAGTGCACAATTCAATGCCCATCAGCACTGTCTGCTTCTCTTCAGCATTCCTGACAGAGCCTTGGGACATGTTCACCAACAATCCTCGTCTGTCCTTCCCTGTGCCCAGGAACACGCTGTCCTGCTGCTGTCTCTGACCTGACTGGGGACGCCATGGAGGCGCAGTCATGTGCCACGGGCCCTTCTGTGTCTGGCTTCTCCTGCTCAGCATCATGTTTTCACTGTTCTCCGTGCCGCAGCATGTCCCAGAACCGCGTTCCTTCTTCAGGTCCAGGACTGTCCCACCACGTATGATGACACGTTTGATTTATCCGGTCGTCTATCGACGGCACTTGAGTTGTTTTCCTGAAGATGTCTCAAGGCCCACGGTGCTGGCTCATCCATGCTTTCTGGTGAGACAACCTTCCCTTCTCAAAACTCCCTTTTGTATCTACTCATTGTCTACCTCAGAGCAGTGACAACTCTATTGTCTGAACTTCAAATATCCTGGGGGCAGGAGGGAGGAGCAGAGGGGGAGTTTACAGCCTGTGCCAATGTCACAGCGATACATTTTTATTTCCGTTTATTAAAAAATGAAGGATTTTAGCTGGGCACCATGGCTCACATCTATCATCCCAGCACTTTGAGAGGCTGAGGCGGGAGGATTGCTTGAACCCGGGAGTTTGAGATCAGCCTGGGCAACATAGCGAGACCTCATCTCTAAAAAAAAAAAAAAAAAAAATTAGCCGAGTGTGGTGGCTCGTGCCTGTAGTCCCAGCTACTCGGGAGGCTGAGACAGAAAGAGTACATGAGCCAGGTAGATGAGGCTATGGTGAGCCATGGTCATCGTGATCCTGTCACTGCACTCCAGCCTGGGTGACAGAGTGAGACCCCTCCAAGAAATTGAATGATTTTTTAAAAAACACTCTCAGTAAACAGTGAGAATCACGACATTGGCTTCGCACGTTTTGGTGGGGCATGCATGTCTGCAATACTTCCCAAAGGTGACAAATAAAGCCAGTGGCAGGGGATGCAGGGAGCTTCCCTGCTGACTCATGCCGTCTGTCATTCTGTTTGGTGATTTAACTCCCGAATTTTGGGGGGTTTGCACCATTCATCTCTTTGGCACACCCTATATTCAGTCTCTCCAGGGAGAAGACCATGCCATGGTTGGGCATGCCCGATGTTAAAATCACAGAAAGCACATACATGTCTTGAAGGACTTGCTGCGTCCTGGGCACTCCTGAGAGTGTCTCCCCCAAGTTTCCGTTCCTTCCGGCATCATCCAATGCAAAACCGTGCACAGTGGTCACGCTGCCGTTCACTGCTTCACAAATCGCTTCGTCTATGAATTCCAGCTTTCCAAAGTGCCTGCTTTTTAAACGCATGTGACACCAGGATATTTGAAGTATCAATCTCCCTTATAACCACTGACATTCTGATGATGACCTACTCAGTACGGGTCCTGAGCGATCACACAGAGTTATCCATTTATGACAATGCTGCAGACAGAAAAAAAAAATTATTGGCTGACGATGAAGTCTTTTCTTATGACATTTTATCTTTCTCCATGGACCTGCACTCGTTTGCAGTGCTGGTTTCCATGGCAAAATATTTCAGTGTGTGCTTATTATAGTATTATTATAGTATCTGAACTCCTTGGATTTACCAAAGACGAGTGTGGTCTTAATAGATGATATTGTATCTTGTTTCCCAGGTTTGTTTCATAACCTCGATGGTTATTCCTAGTTGCGACTTCGTTTCCTTTCTAAATGTGTTAATAAAATGCTTGCATTCGGATGGGCCTGATGCCAGCATCCGACCTGGCCATGCTTCAAGCAAGTGATAAAACTCATGACAACATTGCACTTGGAGACGTCGCCCGCATCCTGACTGCACAAGTGGGAAACTTGGAGTGCCTCACAGAGTTAAATTAAGGTCAGACCCGGTTTCCGATACGGCGTTCAGATATATGGGCAGGTCCCCACGCTTGCATTTATTATACAGTAATTTGGGGCTTAAAGAGTTATATCCCGTCCATCCTCCACATCTGGACAGCGTTTATAACGATCACATTTGATCCTCACGTAATTTTGTTGGGGAATTCATGAGAATTCCTCTGTGGGCCACATTACAAGTGAACATGAGATCTGCTAAAATATTACTCCCAAACCCTTGACTATCCATAGAGAATACACACATGGACAGATTCCACCCCCACCCTTCTTCCCCCGCCACCGGCCACTCGCGCACCGTGCTCATCTCTGCGGCTTCCTTGTCTCCACTGACAAAATGGGGGTGATGCTTTAATGGCAGCCAACATGCATCAAGGATTTTGAATCCTGAAAAACAGCAGGCTCACGCATCTCTCCCGAGTGGCCACTGTACACGGGTGACCATGATGGCGGTGTCATAGACCCCATCATGCAGGGGACACCAGTGTGATGGCGATGGCCCGTGTATTTTTGCTTTGGTTCAGATTCTACTTGGGGGAGGGAGATGTCATTTGCAGAGGACAGCCACAGGACGGGCTTTGACCACCCTGCCCCATCCATGGGACCCCCACAAATCGAGCGGAACCTTCTAAGGGCTATGAAGTGAGCCTTTAGTTCCCCAAGACTGACAAGGGGATGCAGGGGACATTTGGCAGTGCTGTGTTGGGGCCCCTCAGCCCTACCAGGGGGAAGACTATGAACACAGGTCATGTTGTTCGTGCATGACTATGCGCCCTTCCCGGGAAACAATTTTAACACTCAAAAAGAGGCAGATGGAGAGGCAAAGGCGGATAGGGAAGACAGACACGGAGGGTCTTTCGAGAGGGAACGTGATTTCAATACAGCCTAAGCCACATGCTTTTCTGATGGCTCACATGCAAGTCTCTGCTAATTATGTAAGAGCGGTGCACTTCGAGTCAGCTGCGTTTCCTCCCAGCTCGTGATGGGGTGGTTCCTTTTCATCAGATCAGATGGCATTCTCTGCAAGCTTTTCGGAGTTTCAACTTGATTTACCATGCTGAGTAGTCAGGGTATTTTGAAATAAAGCAATCAGTGGGCTCCGAGATGAGCCAAGGCTCATTTCTGCCATGCGACAAGGGGCTGGCCAGCTGCGTGGGCGCCCCCCAGAACCCTTCCCCCTCCCCTGCGCCCCTGCCGAGACCGCGGTTTCCAACATCCAGTTGTGACGTCTTGATGGCACCTAGGCAGATCTGTTTCCCATCCCGCAGCTCGTAGGTGAGGCTGCACTCCAGGGGCCTTCACTGATGGTCACAATTTATGGTGCCGCCTCAAGCAGCGATGGAAAAATGAATTCACACCCCTTAAAGACTTCTTCACCTGGGAGGTCACAGACCCTGAGAATGGTCTTTGGAATGGTCTGAAGGGGCCCTGCAGCGACTCCATTCTGGGGGAAGCGGGTGGCACTCGGGCTAGTCCCTAGGGCAAGTTGCCAAGAAAAGTCCTCGCTGGAAAGAGCTCCCACGGGACACGCATCTGGAGGGGCAGCGACCTGTCCTGGGTCCCTGTGCTGCTGGTGTCCTGGTGATACAGAGACCCGCTGAAGTCTGTCCATATTGTCACAGCCCCTAGAGAAGGGCATGGCAAGGGCTCAAGCTCCTGTACGTTCCTGAGCAATATTCCCAGGAGCTAATAAAATGTGCACTTCCCTGATCTCCTGTACACTCCCAGAAAGGTCCTTGACTTCCCTGTAGTCTATGCCCAGTCAACTGAAAGATGCAAATCTCCATTTACTTCACTTTTCCCGGTGGTTATAAGTGAATAATAGCTTTGGGAGGCTGAGGTGAGTGGATTGCCTGATCCCGCGGGTTTGAGACCTGCCTGGGCAGCGAGACCTCATCTCTACAATAAATCAAAAAAAATCAGCCGGGCATGGTAGTGCGTGCCTGTAATTCCGGCTGCTCAGGAGGCTGAGGCGGAAGGATCGCTGGAGCCCAGTAGGTCGAGGCTGCGGTGGCTGGGAGTGGCCACTGCACTCCAGTCTGGGCGACAGAGTGAGACTCCAACTCAAAAAAAAAACAACAAAAAAAGTTTGAATAATACAGTATCCATGTAACGGGAAGCCTTGTGATTTGTGTAACTTTTGCATCAATGTAATCATCAGCTTTGTGATCTGCATAGCTTTTGGGTAATGCGTGATGTCTTAGGCCTTGTAAACTCCATTTACTCTAGAGCAAGCTTGATGAACGCTTCTGCTGGGCCCTACTGATAAAAGCTGTGAGATACGCCTGGTACTTGGCACCAGAAAGTCTGGACCAAAAAATATCACTGTCGATAAATGCGGCTGAAACTCAAGTTTTATGCAATGATCTGCTGGTCACGTGGTTAATGTCTAGGTACCGGCAATGCTGGATTTATAAAAGTGAACTGTAAAAGCCTGGAGGGTGAGCAGAACCATTTTAGAAAGACCTTGAGTCTGGTTCTGCTCCCTGGATTCGAACTCGGAAATAAACCTCTTTCTACCAGTTTCCTGCCCCTTTGATGTGTTGGTATCCAGGGTGAGCAGCCGAGCGTTAGTCGGACCACAACACTGGCTGCCCTCAGCAAAACTGGGATGTGGCCCGCGGGGGTCCCGGCCTACAGGGCGCTGCCCCAGGGGTCCGTGGTGAGTGGCACCGGGAAGTCTGCACATTAATACCAACAATTTCTGGTAGGTGGCAGGACAGGGACTTGAGAAAGGAGCCACTTCTAAGGGGGCACACGTCCTGCTTTGGACCCAATGGAGGCTGGTGGGCCTTTCCTTTCACAGGCCTCTGTGTTGGGGCTGGTGGTGTTTGAGGAAAGGGAAGATTTTAATTGCTTAAACGAATTCCCTGCAAAGTGTTAGCCGATGAGGGTTAAATATCACCTATATTGAGGCTGCCTGGGATTGACGAGTCACCAAGATATAAAAGAGGGAGCTTTATTGGTGAAATTCCAGGCACCAAGACAAGGGAAAAAGTTGGTTTTTTCCTTTCTTTGTGCTTTTCTTCACACCCACCTTCCCCTCCAGCCATGCCCCAGCCAGGAACCTGATGCTGAGGCCCCAAGATCTGCTCCCAGGGTCCACTCTCTGCGACGTGGCGAGCACTTCTCACTCAAGGTTCGCTCACAGACTTGGGAGGTAAGCAGACTGTGAGCCCCTCCCTCTTTAAAAAGTACTGAGGGTGTCGCATAGCCAAAACCCCTGCCCACACGCAGGGAGGACACAGGACTGAGGCTTCTGGGGTGACACCGTGTCTTCCCTTCACTGGTCCCCGAGGCAATGCCTCAGGGAGGTGGTCAACCCCCACGTTCCAGAAGAGGGCTGGAGGGTCAGGGGAGTTGAGGACCTGTTGGAAGTCTCCAGGTTCCCCAGTGAACTCAGATCTTTTTTTTTTTTTTTTTTTTTTTGAGTCAGAGTTTCACTCTGTTACCCAGGCTGGTATGCAGGGGCACGCTCATGGCCACCCCAGCGTCGACCTTCTGGGCTCCGGTGATCCTTCCACCTCAGCCTTCTGAGTAGCCGGAACTACAGGCACAGGCTATCTCGCCCAGCTAATTTTTTGTCCTGTTGTAGAGACGAGGTCGCGCTGAGTTGCCCGGCTTGGTCTCGAACCCACGGGCTCAGGCCGACCACTTGCCTTGGCCTCCCAAGGCTGAGCCCAGCCAGGACTCAGATGTTAACCCGCCTGACCCCAACGCCCAGCCTCCTTCAGTATGGCGTGCTGCCACACGGCTCCTAGAGATGGGATTAAGTTAGCTTCTTTTATAGTATCACTATTACTATTTTCTGTTGTTGAATACGTTAAGTTTAGCGGGGTGCCAAAAAAAGTTTATACATTTTAAGAGAAGTTAAGAGATATTCGCGGAAATCAGAAGTGTCAGGACACTTATGGTCACCACTTTGAGCACCTCCTGGAATTGTGTTAGTCAAACGTGACTTGAATTCATTGTATTGAGTGCTACAACTTTAATACTGTTTTTCCTTTCTTAAATGTGTACCCATTTGGGGGCATCCTCTGTATACATGCACAGTCACTGGTAGAACTCTCTTCCCCTATGTGTTATCCCGGCCACTCTCTCTCCCACAGGTAACCACGGTTACAGTTTCTTGCGTGGCCTTTCAGAAACATGTTGGGCTTCTATAAGCATGCATATATTTTCTTTTTTCTTCTCTTTTCTCTCCTTTTTTTTTTTTTTTTTTGAGTCACAGTCTCTCCAGGCTGGAGTGCAGTAGCACGATCACTGCTCACTGCAGACTTGTCCTCTTGGGCTCAGGCAATCCTCCCGCCTCAGTCTCCTGAGTAGCTGGGACTACAGACACGCACCACGAAGCTCAGTTAAGTTTTTGATTTTTTGTAGAGACAAGGTCTCGCCGTGTTTCCTAGGCCGGTCTCAAACTCCTGGCCTCAAATGATCCTCCTGCTTCAGCCTCCCAAAGTGCTGGGATGACAGGCGTGAGTCACCACACCCGGCTTATATATTTTTTCCTCCTCTCACAAACGACAGTTTAGAAAACACACTGCAGTTTGTGTTCTTTTCCACTTAATCATGTATCTTGGAGGTGAGCTAAATAATTCTTTTAGCAGCTTCAGAAGTGGACATACTTTCCATTATATGTCTGTACCATAATTTTCTTGAGCTGAAATGGATTTATTGAACTGATATAGTTATTTAAATGAGATCAATGAGCCTTCCATAGATTCTACTGTCAAATGACCATATTCCTGTGGGTGTAGCCAGCCTTGCAAACCTTCTTGATGAATGATTGCCTCAAAACTGGAAGAAGCGTGTGGCTTCCCAGAGTGACTTAGTATTTTTGAAAAAAATTGTTTTGTGCTTTAAAACTATATGATCATTTCTAACATATGCGTACCCAAGCAAACACACTCACGCACACAACACGTGAACAGAATCGATGGGTCCCAGGAAAGAACAGGGGCTCAAGATAATGCAGAAAAGTCAGTGGGGTACTCACAGGACCCTTTCCCCACATCTACGGAAATTAGACAGGAAGACAGCCTGTGGTCCGTCAAACCTTGATCGACTCAGCTTTTCTGGAGCAGGAGGAGATTTGGATCCCTAAGAATCAAGTAGAGATGGATCAGCCTTCAGGAGAGAACGAGAAGGACGTCACCAAAGAAGAAGCTCTTAATCTCTGCAGATAAAAGGGGAGACGGGCGCAGTGGCTCACGCCTGGAATCCCAGCACTTTGGGAGGCCGAGGCAAGAGGATTGCTTGAGCCCAGCAGTTTAAGACCAGCCTGGGCAACATAGTGAGAGAACACACATTATTCTACCAGTGTCCCCTTACTTCCTCACATTCAAGGCCAGCCCGTCCAGGACCTCCAGGAAGTCAGTGGCACACCCACGATGACGCGGCTCTCGGATATTCCCCTGGGTTCATTTCTTCCCGTATCCCGTGTTCTCTTCTTAAATGGCCGATCTGTTAAGTGCCTGCCAAGGATGATCCTCTACCCAGTATGACGAGGGTGGAAACTTGTCTCCACATCTGTGCTGTCAGCGTGTTCTATCTCCAGACCCCACCCCGTCCGTTGCAAGCAGCCATTTGACCTGTGCGTCCAAGTTGGAGGCTGGCGTCCTCTGTCACCAGCTATCCCAACGGCTCCTCCCCCATGTGGGGCCACTCATGCCACTTCCCACTCGGTCTCCATGCCCCTCCCTTCTCCCGCTCACATTTTCTGGCTGCAAAGGACCTCGGGAACAAGGACACCAAAGCAGAGTTCCGAGAGCGACCTTCACCCCACGGGAAGCAGAAGCTGCCAGAAGGGAGCCACGTGTGAGGCACTCAACAAGCAGCATGAGCCAGGGATACTGAGTCATGGGTGTCCAGAGTTGGAAGGGCCCTTGGAGGCTGTAGGGGCCGAGGGAAAACTCCCCCCCATCCTCTGAAGGTTCCCTGAAGACCACCTGCAAAGGGAAGGTGAGTGGGAGCAGAGGACACGGGAACCTTCTGCGTGATGACCCCAAGAGGCAGGGCACACGGTCTGGTCCGTGTTCGTGCTTGGATTCAACACAGGATGTGTGTAGAAATAGGACTGGACACGGAGTGTGGGCTGCAATGCTAACAGACCAAGGGGAACCCAGCAGGCTGCCTGTCTACACTCTTCTTGGCTTCTCTGGGTCCTTCTGGTGTGGGGCTGGGCCCTTGGAATGAGGTCTCGTGACCTACAGTCAAACAGGATAACTCAGAAAATTTCTTTGTTTCTCTCTCTCTGTCTTTTTTGAGTCGGGGTCTCACTGTGTTGCCCAGGCTGGACGGCAGAGGCCTGATCACGGCTCACTGCAGCCTCGACCACCTGGGCTCAAGTGATCCTTCTGCCACAGCCTCCTGAGTAGCTGGGACTACAGGGGAGTGCCACCACACCTCACTAATTTTTTTTTTTTTTTTGAGTTGGAGTCTCACTCTGTCGCCCAGACTGGAGTGCAGTGGCCGCTCTTAACCACTGCAGCCTCAACCTACTAGGCTCCGACGATTCTTCTGCCTCAGTCTTCCGAGTAGCCAGAATTACAGGCATGCACTACCATGCCCGGCTGATTTTTTAATTTATTGTAGAGATGAGGTCTCGCCTGCCCAGGGGGGTCTCGAACCCGCGGACTCAGGCAATCCACTCACCTCAGCCTCCCAAGGTGCGGGATCATAGGCTGAGCCACCGAGCCCAGCAATTTTTTTTTTTTTAATTGTAGAGATGAGGTCTCACTAAGTTGCTCAGGCTGGTCTCAAACTCCTGGGCTCAAGTGATCCTCCCGTCTCAGCCTCCCAAATTGCTGAGATTATAGGTGTGAGCCACCACGCTGGCCGAAAGTTTCTTATGGCCGATTTTCACACTGAAAGCTGGGGGAAAGTCAGCAAAATTTTAAGGCTTGGGGGCTGGCTTTGGGGAAAAGGGTTCTGGTTTTTAAGGCTAGCCTCGGGGGAGAAGGAGAGGCTGGAGACAGGAGGGCAGGGGAGGTCGCCCAGAGCTGCTTTTGAGGTCTTCGTTTTGGAGTATTGCCATCTGCATTGTTATAAGCAGCACCAGAACTGGGTAGTTTATAAAGAAATGAAGCTCACTTGGCTCACAGTTCTACATGGTGCGGGCTTGGCTTAGGAGGCTTTCACTCCTGGTGAGAGGTGAAGGGAGCAGGCGTGTCATGTGGTAAGGGGGGCTGCCAGTCTCCTATTTTTTTTTTCTGAGTTGGGGTCTCATTCTGTCGCCCAGGCTGGAGTGCAGTGACACACTCACGGCCACCCAGCGTTGATCTGCTGGGCTCTTGCAATCCTTTTGCCTCAGCCTTCCAAGTAGCCGGAACAACAGACATGTGCTACCACGCCCGGCTAATTTTTGATTTATTGTAGAGACGAGGTCCACTAAGTTGCCAGGTTGGTCCCGAACTCGCGGGCTCAGGCAATCCACTTGTCTTGGCCTCCCGAAGCAGCTTTCTTTAAACACCAGCCCTCGTGTGAGCGAAATGAGTGAGAACTCACTCATTACTATGGGGAGGGGACCGGGACATCCATATGGGATCTGCCCCCTTGACACAAGCACCTCCCCCCAGGGCCCACCTGCAGCACCAGAGACCACAGTTCAACAGGCGATTTGGAGGGACAGATGCCCACACTGCACAGGGCCTCATTTTCTGAGCTCCAGCAAGCTCATCTTATCTGGTGGGTCCAGAGCCTGGCCAAGAACCTCGGCCAAGAGACAGTCACACACACACACACACACACACACACACACACACACACACACACACACGCACATGCACACATGCTCACAAACATAGGCACACAGGTATACATACCCACACATAAACATAGAAACACACACTCATGGCTGGGCTCCACGGCTCAGCCTGTCATTCCAGCACTTTGGGAGGCTGAGGCGAATGGATTGCCTGAGCCTGCAGGTTTGAGACTTGGCGAGACCTCGTTTGTACAATAAACAAAAAATTAGCGGGTCATGGTGGCATGCGCCTGTGGTTCCGGCTACTTGAAAGGCTAAGGTGGAAGTTTCACCGGAGCTCAGCAGGTCGACGCTGGGGTGGCTGAGTGTGCCACTTCACTCCAGCCTGGGCAACAGAGTGAGACTCCAACTCAAAAAAAAAAAAAAAAAGAAAGAAACGCACACTCTTAAACACAGGCACACAT
This sequence comes from Carlito syrichta, assembly GCF_000164805.1. Lineage (NCBI taxonomy): Eukaryota > Metazoa > Chordata > Mammalia > Primates > Tarsiidae > Carlito > Carlito syrichta. The sequence continues at coordinate 137,663 of NW_007257615.1, forward strand.
ACATGCATATAAACACGCATACACACAAGCACATACTCAAACACAGGCACACACACACTGGAAGGCAAAGCATCCTGCAGGTGCAAGAATGTTACTTTGACCTAAACCAGATGAAGGCAGTTCTCACGGGCAGGGCGACCCCCTTCTCCTCGGGTGGGCTCAGTGCCCTCAGGACTCGAGAGACCGTGAAGTTAGCTGCAGCTGCAGTGATCTTGGGCGAGACGCCCCTGGTATGTACGTCTTAGCAAGCCAGTAGCTCGCTACTGCTGTGGCTAACGTGAACAGCATTTCTTCTAACACCCAGGCTGTGTGTCCTGCGGGCAGACGCTCAGGCTGCCGATGGGGCCAGTTGTGCCCCAGAGGCCTTCGTGCTCCTCTGGTCCAGCCAGGGCCGTCCGGAGCTGTTCTCGGGGGAACTGCCAGGAATGCAAAGTGCATCCCAGCCAGGCCAGGCCCCATCCAGCCCTGCTTTCCTCCAACCCATCCCCGCAAGTACATCCAAGCCCAACAGGCTGGGGTGGGGAGGATGTCCCTATGGGGAGGGACCCGCGAGGCAGCAGGGCAAGGCGGTGGACGTGTCATCGTGTTCCAAGTGAGTGACGTCTCGGGCCGTGTGTGCCACCACACCTGGAACCAGCGATATATATATTTTTTTATTTAAAAAATGTTTAATGACTGAAACAAGCAAGCAAAAAGAAAAAGCATCTAAACTCACAGCTTCTGGAAGACCCACTTGTTCTTGCCCATCTTGCACCTCTCTTCAAACTTGGCCTTGGCCTCCCGTCGGGCCTTGTGTTTAAGAGCAGGGCCTCTGAAGACATCCTTGTCGACAACAGTTTTGTCCAAGGGGAAGTCCACAGAGAACCTTGTGGGCAGGAGGTGATTGCACTTTTAAACTTTTACAAGACTTGATCTTTAACCTCTTGGCAATCTTCTTCTTGTCCATGGCAGCTGTCACTTTGCGGGGATAGTGGTCAATTCCAGTCACCAGAGCATGGCTGGAGGGGAGGTCTGAGATGGCATCATCAACGTTCTTCACCGTGAGGGTTTTGCGTCCAGAATAGCCTCTGGCCAGGACCAGCACCACTTTCCCGGGTCTCGTGAACTTGTCCATTTCGACGGCAACCACCCAGGCCTACAGCCGGACTGGCGATTTATGAAGAACAGAAGTTGACCTCTGCAGCTTCGAGGCTGGAAGCCATGTCAAGGCACTGGCTTCTGGTGTCTGGTGGGGGCTGCACTTTCCAGAGGGTGGAACGCCGCATCCTCACGTGGCAGAAAGGTGGAGGACAGGTGGGGACGAGTACCCTCCGCCAGGCCCCTTTGTATGGAGCCTAATTCCAGGCAGGCGAAGCTGCCAGAGTCAGCCAATAACTCCTGTCTTCGTCTGGCTTCCAGGGCCCCTGGCTCACAGCTCTCCGCCCACCTCCCTGGGTGTCCCCATTCCCTTTTGACGACTTCCTTCTCCTCCCCTGAGACTCTCAGAGTTGGTGAATCCCAGGGTTCAAGCCTGGGCTTTCTTCTCTGTGGACCACCTTCATGGCTGTACTCTCTGAGGACACCACCATCCCACCTCCGGCCAGCTCTCCTCTTGAACGTCTAACAGATGTCTTCAGCTCTGCATGTTGCTTCCAGTTGGCTTCCCTGCTGCCTCTGCCCCTCAGGGAAGAGGTGAAGTCCCTCTTCCACTCGCTCAGACCAACGTCCTTGGGGTCGTCACACAGTCTCCTCTTCCTCTCTCATCCTTGCCCAATCCCTGAGAAGATGCGATGTGGTCCACCTTCAGAACAGAACCGGCATCTTCTGTCTTGTCCACATCCTCACCGATGACCTCCTTGGCCTAGCCATGGCCTCCTCTCACCTGGACCACTGAGGCAGCCTCTACTGGTCTCCTGATCCCGCCTTTGCTTCCTACAGTCCGTGCAGAGAGAAACTCTGACGTGGGTCTCAAGTCAAGGTCTTCTGCTCAAAACCCCATTTCACCCGAGCCAAAAAGCCTAGCTCCCTACGACGCCCTGCAGGGCCTCACACCAGCTGCCCCTGCCTGTTTCTCCCATGATTGTCTCCAACCAGCCTCTTCTTCACTGGCTGCCCCAGCCACAGTGGACTCCTTGCTGTACCTGAGACGCACTGGCCCCGCCCCTGCCCTTGTGAAGTGGCCTCCTCTTTCGGAAGCCTCTTCCTGGAGGTCTCTCCTTCTCTCCGGTGTGTGTCTCCAGATGCCCCTCGCTTCTGTCCAGTCTTCACTCAAATGTGGCCTGAGGGGACCTGGGTGACTCTGTCCGGCATAATGAACACTGCAACCTGACACCCCCAGCCCTGCCCAGCACCTGATGCCCAGAACCATTGCTTGTTCTCTTCCATCACACTTTCCCCTTTCAACCACATGTAATCAACCAGTGTATTTCGTTTGTTGTTTATAGCAGGATGATTTGTTGAAAGGTGGAGGGAAGGGACATCCTCCTGGTTTTCACACCAAAGTACAGTATTTGCTGGCAGTGGTCTTCACGTGGTGCCGATCCAGACTTCACTTACGGAACCCACTTCTTTTTCATTTCTTTTGTTTTTTGAGTCGGAGTCTCACTCTGTCGCCCAGGCTGGAGTGCAGTGGTACGCTCACAGCCACCCCGGCGTCGACCTGCTGGGCTCAGACCATCCTTCTGCCTCAGCCTTCCAAATAACTGGAACCACAGGCGCGCACCACCACCCCTGGCTAATTTTTTGATTTATTGCAGAGACGAGATCTCGTCCAGTGGCCCAGGCTGGTCTTAAACCCTGGAACGACAGGCGTGAGCCCCTGCATCTGGCCCACTTCTTCTTCTTAGGCTGTAATAATACAAGCAGGACTGTTTGGCTCCTGGGTACTGGGAAACATGAGCTTTGAAATTACCGGTTACAAACATGGACACTGAAGCCACTCAGTGAAATCCGATTCAGCTAATAAGATTATATCCATTTTTATAATAACTTAAGTGGAAACACACAAAAATTACTCCAGAGAATTCTCTGGACCTCCAAGAACATATCCGTGAAGCCTAATTTAGGGAAATGCTGCCCTCTGGAATGACAGTTCTCACACAGATGATAGGGCCATCCAAAACAAAGTGCCAAGCTAGAAGTTTCTGGGATGTTTCTGACACAGATACTTGTCTTGTGAAACAAAACATGTCATGCTGTTCCTCCTGGCTCATAGCTCAAGGTCAAAGTAATAAGCAAGCAGGTTGAACAGAAAAAGGAAACTAGTATTTATTGAGTACCTAGTAAGTATGAAGTGTTTTTGTATATACTGTCTCATTGCTATCATCCCAACAAAATTACCTAATTATTTTCCCACTTTCACAGAAAAAAAACAAGCTCAAAGAAGTTTGATGACTTGGCCAAGGTCACAAGGAAAGTAGTTGGATTTACAATTTTCTTTTTTAAATTTGACAAGTTTCAAGCTTAACAAGAAGTTGCAAAATGGTAGAAAGAAATCTACATTCTTCATCCAGAGACCTTATTTGAATTTTTCGAGTTTTCTCAGCAAATAATCCACGGAATTGGTCTCCAGGCCCTTCACTCTGGAACAAGTCCTTAGTCTTTTTGTGACCTTGGCGTTTTCGAGGATTATACACCTGTTGTTTGGTAGACTATCCCTCCATTGGGTTTTCTGCTGTTATCTCTTGATTAGACCCTGGTATGCATTTTAAGATGAGACAGAATGACACCGAACTCCTTACTGCCTGGCATCGAGGGGCGTGTGAACTCTGTGTGTCCTGCTGCTCATAGTGTTAACGTGAACTCTTTTTTTTTTTTTTTTTTTGAGTTGGAGTCTCACTCTGTCGCCTAGACTGGAGTGCAGTGGCCGCTCCCGGCCTCCGCAGCCTCGACGTGCTGGGCTCCGGCAATCCTTCTGCCTCAGCCTTCCAAGTAGCTGGAACTACAGGCGCGCTACCATGCCTCGATAATTTTTAAAAATTTATTTATTGTAGAGATGAGGTCTCACCAAGTTGCCCAGGCAGGTCTCGAACCCGCGGGCTCAGGCAATCCACTCACCTCAGCCTCCCAAAGGCGCAGGATTATAGGCTGAGCCACTGAGCCCGGCTAACGTGAACTCTTAATTAAGGTTGGAGTGTCTGTCTGGTCCCCTTGCTCCAAGGTTATTTTCTCACTTATTATTTTTTACTTTTAAAAAATTTTTATTACAAAGTTTTAAAAAATGAGAACAACAGAAAACTTGTGGGAAATTTGACCTTGTTTTTGTAAAACGAATCTATTGAATCTGGCTTGATGAAAGTGGTCACTATTCTTAGTGAGTTCTCAAGGTGCTCGCCAGAAATATTTGTTTGAATGCTGCTCTCCAAGTGCTTCGTCACTGAGAACAGCTGCTCACAGATAGATGTACGTGCTGCCAAAAAGTGATGTCATGAATAAGACGTGATGATGAACTTCAAGAGTGGAGCTACCCCTGGGGTCACGAAGAAAATAAATGCTAAAAACACATGACGCTAAGAGATTTTGTGGGGTCGTGTGGTTTGCTGTCCTGGACCGCATGTAGCTCGTGGCCTGCAGGTTGGAGACGCCTGATGCAGAGTATACTTTCATTTAAGGTAGCCAGAATTTGGACCCCAAGGTCTGATGAGTAGGCAACGAAAATAAGGAGGCCTCCACTGGACACAACAGCCAGAGAGAAAAATGAGACGGGAGCTCAGAAGAGGCAGTGCCTCGCACAAACTCTTGGAGTATTTTAGTGGTGCTCCAATGTCTGTGGCGTTGATAACTGTTGCCACTTGATTTTAAGACACCCTCAGTTCCAAGATGCAGTTCAATGTCAGACCTAGTGAAGAGGGGGGAAAAACAACTGCATATTGTAGAGGATGAAACAGGCTACATTCTAGAAGGAGACAAAAGGACGCATTTGAGGAGAGGTGATAATTAAGTGATATGAGACATTTCACTGAGCCGAAGAAAGACTGGAGCCTGCACATTGGAAGGATTCTGGGAATCACTGATGAGGAAAGACGCACACCCAGTCATAGACCGCTGACATTGCTGCCCTCTGAGGATAAATAGAAAACCAGACCAAAAGAACTCACTTATGAAGGAAATAGGGTAGTCTGAGTTTAGGCTTTTCCTCTGCCAGCCTAGAAGCTAGAATACCAGCCTGATGTTTGAGCCGGTGCCACGAGAAAGATGCCAAGAATTGCACAGAAGTTAGATTAGAAAATATAGTTTATTTAGAACGTAAATTAGAGAGAGAGAGAGAGAGAGAGAGAGAGAGAGAGAGATTCACTTTCCCAAGGGAAGGAAGGGGGCCAAAGCCAGGAAACGTGCGATGGCCACAGCTCAAAGAGCACATGACCACCGCAGAGTCTAGGAAGGCAATGGCGAGTCTCTTCCTTGTTATTAACAAATATTTTGCAGGAAGATACCTGGAGGCTTTGTAAAAGCTCATTCCTCACTCCTTTGGAACCCACTAGCTGCCTCCATTGGCACTTCTTGCCAGAGTTCATTATTACAACAGTGGTTGCCAAGTGCTGGCTGGATTTCCTCCTTCCTTCCTTCTTTCTCTCTCTCTTTTCCTTCCTCCCTCTTCCCTCCCTTCCTTCTCTCTCTCCCTTCCTTCTTTTTTGAGGACAGAGTCTCATTCCATCACCCAGGCTGGAGTACAGCGGTGCAATCATGGCTCACTGCAGCGTCAAACTCCTAGCCTCAAGTGATCCCCTCACCTCAGCCTCCTGTGTGAACAGGACTACAGGCAGGTGTCACCCTATCTGGCTAATTTTTAAAATTTTTTTGTAGCGACAGCGTCTCTCTGTGTTTCCCAGGCTGTTCACGGCCTTCCAATTCTATCATTCTTTCTGTGTGTGTGTTTTTTTCTTTTGGTCTTGCTTTCTGCTTTAAGAAAGAGCATTCTCTTCTTCTTTATTCACTTATTCATTTATCTATTTATCCACAGTGTGGATTCCTGAATTTCTATCTGTCAAGTGGGCTGTAAACTATTGCTGTCGTTATTTATTTTGAAGCTCAAATTGCCCCCTATTTGGACGCTGGCAGCCCTCTGAACTGGTTTTGAATTTGTGTCCTGTGGGGCTGGAGTTTCTTCCATTTGACAGTTTAGTTGACTAGAGATAGAAACGAAGGAGAAAATAAATGTCAAATGAGAAAAGCAGTGGCATGGGTATGGTGCCAGGCATAGCTTAGGAGCTCAGGCTTTGAAGCCACCAGATTCTCTGTTCCAATCCCGGCTCTGCCTTGTCTTAGGGGAAGGATGCAGGGTGGGCTGTCTGCCTTGGTGGCCCCTTGTATACTTATCTGGGAAGGGGAGCAGAATGATTTGTCCTACCAGGGTGCAAGGATTACAACAGAGAAAGTGGCATGCCGCCCGGCACACAGCGAGGGTGTGGTAGGCGGCAGCTATTGCAACTATGACGAATCCGGAGGCCGACTCTCCTCACCTCTGAGGTGAGGACAGAAACAGGTCTCGCGGACTCACTGAAAGGAGCCAATGTAGCCGTGCACATGAACCTGTTGAGAGCATGCATGCGAGTGTGCAGTCGTGCCATGAGCGTGGCATGGCAGGCAGTGTTGTCTTTGGAGCCTCAGGTTCACCATCTTTGAGGGCAACAGCACGCATGTCCCTGGTTTGTTGTGAAGATGAAATGAAGTCACATCTGCGAAACTCCCAGCCCACGTCTGGCATTTAGAAAGCACGCCATAAATAGGAATTAACGTTATTGAAAAGCAGACTTAAGAACATCTGGAGAGGTTTTACAGACCAAAATGTGGCTTCACCTGAGGAAAATCTTGCATGCACTTATGTGCATGAGTAAGTGCCTATGTGCATGTGTGTGTTTATGTATGAATGGGTGTGCACGTGTGTGTGCAGGCATGAGTGTGTGTATGAGTGTGTGTGTGCGCTTGAGATTGTGTTCATACGTATATGAGCATGTGCATGAATGAGGTGTGTGTTCACACATGGCTGCATGTGTGTGCACATGCTCACACATGTGCACGATCATGTGTGGTTGCATGCACACGTGCATGTGCATGCATGAACGTATGCATGTGCGAGCACGTGCATGCACGAATGTGTATGCACGAGCATGTCTGCATGTGTGAGTATGCATGTGATTGTGTGTGCATGCGTGTGTGCATGCATGAGTGTGTATGTGTGGGTGTGTGCATGTGTAAGAGTGTGTTCACACATGTATGAGTATGTGCATGTGTGATTGTGTGTGTGCACGTGTGAGTGTGTGCATACATCATGCGTGTGTGTATGTGAAAAGCAGCGACTGTCACTCCCCTCAGAGTCTGAGTCTTTCTTCCTCAATCACTACTCCCGGCTCTGGACAAAGACAGCATCTTCCGTGGAACCGGCTTGGTCAAGGGCAGCTCACGCGCCCTATTCTCCTTTTCATGGCTCACCTCTGGCAGGGACTCTGACTGGCCTTCCCACTCACCGACTCCACTTCCTGCAGTAAAAGCTCCCTCAGAAGCGACAGGAAAGCCGGGATGCGGTCACGGGGTCAGTGCCTGGCGGCGGTGGACAGACGCCACGGTGGGGATGGCGGATCACCAGGAGCACATGTGAGTGAGCGAGGCTCACCCTGGCTTGCGCTTTCTGTTTCTATTTCCAGACAGACCCGGTGGGTCTGCAGCCAGGCAGGCCAATGCCAAGAGTCCATCCTTGGTGACAGAGACTGTGATGTGGACCTTAGGTCCCAGGAGGAGAAGGCAGTGCTTGGAATGCCCTGTGTGGCCATCTCGGAGAGCGGGCCCAGTGGCAGACGCCCGCCTGCTTCTGTCTTTTCTCATCTGTCCATGGGAAATGAGAAGGCGTCTCATCATCCACACTTTGCAGACACGGAAGGGGCAGCTCTGTGCCTTAAACACAGTGGGGGTGCCGGAGCTCGAGCCCCCCAGCAAGGAGTCCCCACTTGCTCAGCACATGGCTCAGTGACTTGGTCTAATTCTCGCTACAGCACTGGGTGCCGGGTGCTGTGAAGCCCTTGACTGGAGAACCACAGGTCAAGAGAGGGCCTTGGCGAGGTCGCCGCCCGTGGCTCGGAGGTTGGGCACTGAGGCAGCCTCAGGTCACCTGAGCCTGGAGTCACGGCAGCCCTGCTCTGGTGCCGGAGGCCTCGGTCTTCCTCTGACTCTTCCATCTGTGGGGCTGGCGGGGCCTGGGGACTCACTTCGAGCGCAGTGTGATATCAGCCGGTGTTGCGTCTACACTGCTTCCGAGTTCCTTCTGGCCGTGGACCCGGCGGATGCCCAGGCCCGGCTCCCAGGCCAGCACACAGCGTGGCACTGGCTAGGCATTCCACCTTTGGAAAGTGGCCTTCACACGCCTGTTTGTCTTGTTACTATAGGTCTGTGGGTTTCATTCCTTCGGCAACAAACTCTTGCTGTGTGGCTCCCTATTTGCTATTTAACCTCCCTGGTCCTCTATTTCTGAATCTATGCTCCAAAGGATTGGACACGATGTTCTAGAATATTCCTTCCAGCTCTGACCTGCTGAGCTTCTAAATGGCGGGAGTACTGTTTTATTATTTCTGTTCCTCACCCTGCCTATCCCCTGGCTCTTTTATTTTATTTTTGAGTTGAGGTCTTGCTGTGTCACCCAGGTTGCAGTGCCATGGGCACGATCACAGCCCACCACAGCCTCAACCTGCTGGGCTCAAGCAATCCTCCCACCTTAGCCTCCTGAGTGGCTGGGACTACAGGCATGCACCACGATGCCCAGCTGCGTTTTTGACTTGTTTTCGTGCAGACGGGGTCTCACTATGTTTCCTAGGCTGGTCTCGATCTCCTGGTCTCATACGATCCTCCAGCCTCGGCCTCCCGAAGTGTTGGGCTTACAGGCTTGAGCCATGGGGCCTGACCTGGCCCTGTCACCCCTCCCCCCGCTTGTAACCGTCGTTGTCTGGCTTCCTTTTCTCACTTCTCTCTTGATTTTTCCTTGTGCGCTGCTCTCTCCCCCCTTCCATCTTTCTTATTTCCCTTTTCTCTCTTGTCTCCGTTCCCTCATCCTTCTGTCTCTCTTTCCCAGTTGGGCTGTCTCTCTCTCCCCTCCTCTCCCTTTTTAGGGTTCTCGCAGGCAGTTCAGCATGTCTCCTGTGTCCTTTGCTGCTCAGTTTGAACACAAGCAGGTCCTTGGGACACAGCAGGAGGACCAGTCACAGGAGATTCGGAAGGCATGGCACACTTCTTTCAAAAAACAGCAAGGAACACTTGGGCTGGCTGGAGGCATGGGCATGGAGAACGGGTCATCTACGTTTCTCGGCGCTGCACAGACAGTCTCGTCAGTGTCATTGCAAATGTGATGGGAGTTCTGACTCAGCAGAGGCACTTCTCCCTTGGGTGTGCCGTGTTTCTGGTGCTCTTCTCGGAGAATCTGGGCTCCTTTCTGTAGAAACATAGGACTTGCAAATAGCTAGTTTTACTTAGAAAACTTGAAACAAGATGCTGATCTTTATTTTTATTTATTATTATTATTTTTTGAGTTGGAGTCTCACTCCATCGCCCAGGCTCGAGTGCGGCAACATGCTGCTCACGGCCACCCCAGTGTTGACCTACTGGGTTCCAGAAATCCTTCCACCTCAGCTTTTTAAATAACTGAAACTACAGGCGTGTGCTCCCACATCCGGCTAATTTTTTGGTTTGTTGTAGAGATGAGGTCTAACCAAGTTGCCTAGGCTGGTCTCAAACCCATGGGCTCAGGTAACCTTCTCAACTCGGCCTCCCAAAATGGTGGGATTACAGGCTTGAGCCACCATGCCCGGCCCACGCTGATCTTTAAAAGACCCTGAGTAAAATCCACATGTCTGTGGCATCAGCATATTCTATTGAAAAGTCGCAAATTACATGAGCCGGATTTGGGCCCTGAATGACTTATATTCTTTCTCTGAACATCCCTTCACTTTTGGCCAAATCCCTGAAGACTCATCATTTCCTAAGAGGCCTCTGGAGCAGCCCAGGTGTCTTCAGTGAAGAGCCTTGGTCTCGCCCAGGGTGGTGACCCCCCACTTGCCTCCCCGCACAGGGGGTGCTCTTGGGATTGAAGCAGCAGCTCTGTTGTCTCAAACTCTTTCAGGCCACAGCCTTCCTTCCCTAGACCCCTGTTCAGCGCCAACTGAAGTGAGATTGGTTTTTTAAAGTAAAACGATATTTGCGAACAACCGTGACCTTAGAAATCACCTGTGTTCATAGATGCTGTTGGTTAACATTTCCATGGGAGTTGAGACTTCACGCTACGTGCTCTTGGAGACATGGAGCACCTTTCCAAGCTTCCATCCTCAGGGGAAGAAACTGATTGCAAAAACTAGCAGTATGCTTCTGATATTGTTGCCTGTGTTATATGCATAGGGTCTTGCTCTGTGGCCCAGAACGGCCTCTAACACCTGGGCTCACATGATCCTCCCACCTCAGCCTCCAGAGCAGCTGGGACGATGGGTGTGAACCAAGCGAGTATTTTTAAATCTTTTTTTGTTTGTTTGTTTATTGAGTCAGAGTCTTACCCTGTTGCCCAGGCTGGAGCGCGGTGGCATGCTCATGGACACCCTAGCATGGACCTGCTGGGCTCAGGCCATTCTTCCGCCTCAGCCTTCTAAGTAGCCAGAACAACAGGTGCCCGCTACTACGCCTGGCTAATTTTTGATTTATTGTAGAGACGAGGTCTCACCAAGTTGCCCAGACTGGTCTTGATCCTCTGGGTTCATGCAATTCTTTCCCCTTGGCCTCCCAAAGTCCTGAGATTACAGGTTGGAGCCCCCACACCAGGCCCCATGCGAGTATTTTAAGGACGTACACATCAGCCTGTGATTGATGTGAAGGGATGAAGGAATCATCCTTGATTCCAAATTTCTGCCAAACTTACATTATCATTTTTAGAGACCTCAGGTAATCGCAGCATTTCCATGGGGCGAGGTTGACACTTGGTTGGAAAGGGACTCTAACCACCCCTCCACGCACCAGCATCTTGGATTCTACCTCAACATACATATCAGGTTTGTAATTTAATTTAATTCTTGGAAAATCGTTTTTTCATAGATTTCTTTTTTTAATAAAAAGGAGATTTTAGAAGTATGGTCAGGTGGGCTCCACACGGAGCCCTGCAGGACACTTCCTGACTGGGGACGGCTCCGAGGTGTAAAAGGGCCATGGCCACTCGATCCTGGCTAAACAGCAGCTGGGCGGCTCTGAAGCCCTCCCGGTGGCTGGGGTGGGCTGACCGTCAGAGGCGTCGGGCCCGTGGGAGCCCTGAACTTGGAGCCACTCTGCGGGGGGCTCGTTAGGGCGTGTGGAATGTCCACACGGGCCTCACGCACCTGAGATGCAGAGAACATGAGGCTTCTGGAAGACGAATCATTGGAGTAGGGGTGGGGTGATGAAGGAGAGAGTTCGGGTCCCCAGGAGAGAGCTTGCCGCGAAGGGGCTGGGGTCTCCTGCAGCCTGCAGTGTCCGCAGGGCTCCGGGGAGGGAGAGGGCTCCTCGCTGCTCTTGCCAGAGTGACGGCCATGTGGGCACTGACGCCCAGCACCCCTTTTTATCAGCGTCACTCTGCTGGGGACATTCTGGGCTCCTGGGATGGGATCTCCCTGAAGACACAGGTGGCCGTGGGTGGCACTAACTGGAGACCTGTGGCCACCCCGAACAGAAGGCAAGTTTAGACTCCAAGTCTGATGTGTGTGTGGTGGCTAGAATCTGAGATGCTGAGTTCCTCTTAAACTGAATGTCAACCTCGCCGCATGCAAATGCCGTCGTCACCCGGGGTTTCTAGCTCAGGCCTTGTGGGATCGGAACTCCTGAGGTGGCTTCTCATCCTGCCAGAGCTCAGGATGTCCCTTGTGAAACAGGACGTCGGCACAGAGGGCACCATCCCGGCACCAGCCCCCACCAGGGCTGTGAATAATCGGCCCGTGGACACCAGTCCCCTGACGAAGCGCCTGTGAACAGACAGCCAGTAGATGGCGCCATGAGCACCTGCTATCGGGCCAAGGCCAGAGCATTGACCTTCACAAAGCTCCTCTCAAAATATTAAGCAAAACTTGGACTGAAACACAACCGTATTTGGACAAGCAGGTTTATTTTACTTTCGTGCTTTGTTATTAGAAACATACGTGTGTGCGTGTATATATTTTACTATCAAACCCTAAGGTTATGGAAAATATCCTTGATGGTGAGGATAGACTGTAAACTTGAACGATATTATTTGCAGGCGATCAAATTGTTTAAGCTCTTCTTTAAGCTGGTATTTTCTGAATAGGGAGCTAGTGGAAATGTGTCATACCGTTGCCTGGTAAAACCCAGGAGAATACTGGCGGTGAGGTATATCCTCGTTCGAAAGAAACACACTCCCGTAGGAAGGAGAAATGTATCGTGCGTGTGCTTAGAGAACAATGTGAATACGTGCTTTTATTTTGATAATATACATCTCCATGGAAATACGCACACAAACACGGCAGCTCTTGATATCAGGATGAGCAAACACGCAGAAATAGTTCAGTCTGGGAATTCCCCCATCTGAGACTCCATACTAGGGCCTGGAGGGAATGACCCTCAGAGGTCAGTGGTCGCCACGGTGTTTGGAGGCAAAGCTATCTCGAGCTGCACAGGCTGGACCTTTAGTGGATATTCTGAGCTTTCCTTGCACGGCCTCTGGAGAGATTCTCTCGCCCACTGAGCTGTCAATCAAGACGTGGTAGGTGCAGACAGAAGGTACAGGGCAGGTTGGCGGCCCAGAGGCTCTGGGCATGCCAGCGCTGGACTTGGGACAGAAGCCGAAGCAGGGCCAGCGATGAGAAGGGTATTAGCAAGCCCGTCGGGTTCCACAGGTACATGTCGGGGGAGAACCTCGGGGGAGGGGGAGCATTGGAGACTCCAGGCTGAAGGTGCCCAGGGCTTGTGAGCTGGGGAGCAAGGGGTGCTTCCCAGGCAGAACGTGGCATGCTGGGAATTCTGTCCTCTTGGAACATCAAGGTCGGTCTTCAGAGATGCGTCTGCCCCGCCCTGTGGCACGCCTTCCTTTTTTTCTTTTTTGAGTGGGGCTCTTATTCTGTTGCCCAGACTGGAGTGCAGTGGCATGATCATAGCTCTCTGTAGCTTCCACCTTCTAGGCTCAGGAAATCCTCCTGCCTCAGCCTCCCGAGTAGCTGGGACTACAGGTGGACACCACCACACCTGGCTAATTTTTAATATATATTTTTTTCTTTTTCTTTTTTTTTCCGAGTTGGCGTCTCACTCTGTCACCCAGACTGGAGAGCAGTGGCCGCTCCTGGCTACTGCAGCCTTGACCTGCTGGGCTCCGACGATCCTTCTGCCTCTGCTTTCCAAGTAGCTGGAACTACAGGCATGCACTACCATGCCCGGCTATTTTTTTTTTTTTTTTTTAATTTATTGTAGAGACGAGATCTCGCCAAGTTGCCCAGGCAGGTCTCAAACCCGCGGGCTCAGGCAATTCACTCACCTCAGCTTCCCAAGGCGCGGGATTACAGGCTGAGCCACCGAGCCTGGCCAATAATTTTTTTGTAGAGATGAGGTCTTGCTAACTGTCCAGGCTGGTCTCAAACTCCCAGGCTCAAGTGATCCTCCCTCCTTGGCCTTCCAAATTGTTGGGACATCAGGCACGAACCCCAGCACCCAGCCTCATCTTTTTGTGGGTAGTGACTAACAGGCTTGCTGGTCTCTTTTTAGGTACAAATACTGACTTCAATCATTAATTCAGAGTTTATTTAATTTCTAGCTCTGACACAGAGTTCCCTCTTGCAGAAAATAAAATAAATACTCATTCTTCGAAGCAACCTGATATCAAAGGGAAGTGGGTATTGGGGGCTGCCAGAGCGTCTGGGGACCGCAGGCCCTCGGCCCAGATAACCCTCAGGAAGCTGCGTGGGAGGAAGGGGGGCCGGCAGTGGGGGGGAGGGGCACCCTGTGGCCGTGCCCCCCCCAAGGCTTGGTGTGGCAGGGGCAGGGTTGGGGGGGTCCCAGGAGGGCTGACCTGTCAGGGAAGTCGCTCCTGTTCCTGGCGGTGGGAAGCAGGTGGAGTCACTGTCGGCCTGGGGCATCTTGGGTCCTTCTTCCCCTGGGCTCCTTGACCTTGGCGCACAGGCTTGAGGATACCAGAAACGAAGCCGCCATGACTATGGTCGTATCCCAAACTGGAGGGGACAGGACAGTTAGACTTTGCCAAGTGGAAGCAGAAGCTGGTCTGTGGAAGCAGTCTTATTTTCAAGTCCGCCAAATAGTTCTTTCAAACGGCAAATCATAAAGCGTCGACATGAGTGCCACTGAGGACTTGACCAAAGGACACGGAGGGGCCCTGGCCCCTGTGCCGGCAAGCAGGAAGTCCCGAGAGACATACCTGCAGTTGAGCTGTGCCCAGGAAGTTTAAGACTTTTAAGGGGAGAAAACACGGAGAGAAAGAAATACCTACTTGCTTCTAAAAGGCCCAAACAAGCTAAGTCTGACTTCCTCCACCTCACTGGGGAGTTAAGATGGTCGACAGTCTGGGAGTCTCTTCAGTTCATTCGACGAAGGGGATTAGCGTCTCGCGCCAGCTTTGCTATCAGGTCTGGTGTTGAATTCTTGCTCCAATTCGTACTGCGTGATTTTAGCAAGTTGCCTAACGTCTCTGAGCGTTAGTTTGACCATCATATCTACCTCAAAGAGTAAATGAAAGCATGTTAATGCTGAACAGAGAAATATTCATATTAATAAGTATTTATTGAATAATCACTGCATCCTAAATACAGCTCAATCATTTTTAAATACATTTCTTTCTTTCTTTTTCTTTTTTTTGGTCATGACCTCAGGCTAGAGTGCAGTGGCACAATCACAACTCACCGTAGCCTTGACCTCCTAGGCTCAAGTGATCCTCCTGCTTCAGCCTCCCGAGTAGCTGGGACTACAGGCATGCACCACCACACCCAGATAATTTTTTTGTTTTTTTGTAGAGACAGGGTCTCACTCACTATGTTGCTTGGGCTGGTCTCGAACTCCTGGGCTCAAGCAGTCCTCCTGCCTTGGCCTCCCAAAGTGCTGGGATTACAGGTGTGAACCTCCACACCCCATGCGCAGTCTATAAATTTTATAATTATTTATTTATGCCCTGGATGCTTGTTCAGGGCTTTGTGTCATGGGGAGAAGCTATTTTTCCTAAAGGTGGAGGAAGTTGATGTATTGGTGCTGATTTGCAGGAACACAAAAATGTGAAGGATGAAGATGATTTTTAAAAAAATTTTTATTGTAGAGACGAGGTCTCACCAAGTTGCCAGGGCTGGTCTCGAACCCCATGAGCTCAAGTAATCCTTTCATCTTGGCCTCCCAAAGTGCCGGGATTATAGGTGTGAGCCACCACGCTCGGCCTGAAGATGATTTTAAAGGGAGAATAAGGGAGACTCATATCATTGAATTTTCCTTCTGTATTCTTATTGATATGCTTTCTAAATTTTCTCCTGGATCCATTCCTGCTGCACTCTGAAATACACTGTCTTACAGACACAAGTAGTTAGTGTAGACTGGGGCCCTGCACCCTGCAATGGAATGACTCTTAAAAATCAGTGTCTTTGGGCCAGGCTTGGTGGCTCAGCCTGTCATCCCAGCACTTTGGGAGGCTGAGGTGAGTGGATTGCCTGAGCCTGCGGGCTAAAGACTAGCTGGGCAACTTGGCAAGATCTTGTCTCTACAATAAATCAAAAATTAGCCAGGTGTGGTAATTCTGGCTACTTGGAAGGCTGAGGCAGATGGATTGCTGGAGCCCAGCAGGTCAACGTGATGCTGGGGTGGCCATGAGTGTGCCACTGCACTTTAGCCTGGGTGACAGTGAGACTCCAACTCAAAAAAACAAAAAACCAAAATCTCTGAAGGCTCCACATTTGCCAGCTACTGTCTCAAATCACAGAACAGACCAGTGGGCTACAAGTGGCTTTCTACACCAGTCAACAGAAATAATTCATTCTAAGAGAAAAGAAAGAGAGAGAGAGAGAGAGAGAGAGAGAAAGTCACACACACACACACACACACATGAGAGAGAGAGAGAGAGAGAGAGAGAGAGAGAGAGAGAGAGAGAGAGAGAGAGACAGAATCTCCAAACTAAAGTCAGATAAGATGCTGTCACTCGACAGAGCACAATTCCACGTTTGCACAGAGGCAGTTTTTCCTTTCATGTGACCTTGGTTGTGCACAAATTCTAAGACATGGGTGGAAGAATGAAAAGAATCGTATGGATTCTCTATCAGAATTACTGCTGAGGAGATTTGCCAACCTGGACGGAGGGCGACACACCATCTGTCCTGCATCTGAAAGAGATGACTCCTATGTTTGCCTGACATCTTGATTTTGTAACATTTTACTATTGCGTTTTGAATTTTTAGAATTAATATTTGATTTCAAAAAATGCTCTGTCCTTTTTTATAGTTTTGAGTTCTCCAGTGATATTTTCTGGTTTGGTTTTTATTTCCCTGTAAAACATAAGCACGATTCTTCTGTGGTTTCCATCTGATAGTTTCTGTACCTATATTGCTCATGTGTCTGTTCTCTGCAATTTTTTTCCAGCGGTCATTTGCAATGTCTTGTTTTCTTGTGTGCCTGGTTATTTTGGGCTGTGTGCTAGACACCATATTTAGAAGAATTTATTAGTAAAACTGCTTTGAAGTCTAAATCTCCATCTTCCTCTATAGCATATTATTTTGCTTCAAGCAAGAGCCTGGGAACACCACAGGTCTGGGACCCCCGTAATCTACCTTCAGGGCTTGAATTTTCCTGAATGACCCAGATGACATCAGCTGTAGAAATCCATGTGAGGACTGGCTTCTTCCGCGCCATCCTCACCCTGATCTTAAAGTAAGAGAGGGTCCTGGAGAGACCTTGCCTTTGGTGGGCTCCAGTCTTGGACTTCCATCCTCTCAATCCTTTGATGCCCACTCAAAGCACCACTTAGTTTCACAAGAGTTTCTTACAGATCAGTGAATGCCCTCAGGACACAGCAGCTTCGGGTGCTGGGCTTACCTCTCTGGGGTCTTATCTTCACCAGGACTATGGTCCAGTAATTCTCCATTATTTTTTTAGCTTTTTGATGCTCTTTAGGAAGACACTTCTGTTCTTTTCCTTTGCTTCAGTGGAAAAATTGGTCTAAATGACTTTGTGTGGCCATCTTTGGGATTCTGAAGACAGGTGAGAACATGTGCTTGATTCGGAAAATGGTGTCTAAAAGAAAATGAGGAATACCATGCATGTCCCTGTAGAAGGGAGAATGAAGCCTGGACATTTTCCTCTTGTTTACAGCTTCCAAACAGTGTGGAATATTAGGGGCCTTTCTTCAAATGAAATTTTGAAGCACCCTTAAAAAAATCTGCAAGAGCCAGGCTTGATGCAGGAAGATCGCTTGAGTCTGGAAGTTTGAGACCAGCCTGGACAACACAGCCATACCCCATCTCTACAAAAATCTAACAAATGAGCCAGGTGTGGTGGCATGCTCTTGTAGTCCCAGCTGCTTGGGAGGCTGAGGTGGGAGGATCATTTGAGCTCAGGAGGTCGAGGCTGCAGTGAGCTGTAATCGTGCCATTGCACTCTAGCCTGGGAGACAGAGCCAGATCCTGTCTCAAAACAGACTAACAAAATTTATAAGTTTCTTAGTTTTGCTGTGTAATGACCAACCACAGTGTGTACAATGAGTATGTGTCTTTCTGCGTGGGCCACCGGGTTGGCGAGGGTGTGGGTGGGATTCCGGTCTGTTCGCCTAGTCTTGTCTTTGCACCCAATATAGAGGCAGCAGGGAGTTGGGGCATGCCTTTCCCATGGCACAAGTCAGAAGCTCCCGGAGGGGCGGGCGGAGATGAGGGCTGCTAAGGCCTGGGCTGGGACCTGGTCCCTTCGGCCAGCCCACCTCCCGTCAACCAGAAGAAATCCTGTGTTCAAGCCGCACGTTGATGGGATGGCGAGGGACTCCGACAACCATCTAATGCCCCCCAGCAGGCGTTCCAGTAAACGGCCAGATGCTATGAGGTGGCGATGGTTGCAGACGATCAGGGATCTGGGACAGCCATGCTTTCGAGTACTCCATTGCAGTGTGCGGGCTGCACAGGCTGATGGTGATTGGACTTTTACAGTGCTTTTCCACATCAACCCCTTACTTGCTAACATGTGTTAACTAGGTCTTCACTTCATAAATATTTTAAGGTTCACTCATAAGCGGACCCTGAACATTTACGATAGCAAAGTATGAGAAAGGGATTGGCAGTAGTGGGATATTGCTGGGGTGCGGGGAGAGGACACAACATCAAGAAGGGGACCTGATCTCAAACCAGGCAAAGTGGGGGCCAAAGGGAGGCCCAAACTTTCCCTGTGGGATGACCGCTTGTATATCTAATCTCGAATTGTACCTCACACATCTTTAAAGTAAAATATATAAAATTAAAAAAATATTTTAAGGTACTTCATACTTAGTAGACAGGATGAATAGTAAATATCTTCCTAATAATGTTGACCTGTAAACACACACAACTGAATTCCTTCAATTAAGTTTTTATTTAAGCAAGATTTTTTTTGTCCTCTAAACATTAAAAAAAAATAGACTCTCATACTCGTGTCACAACTGCTTTATCTTTTTAAGAATACCAGTGAATGCCGGGCTCGGTGGCTCAGCCTGTCATCCCAGCACTTTGGGAGGCTGAGGCGAGTGGATTGCCTGAGCCCACGGGTTCGAGACCCACCCGTGCAATTTGGCGAGACCTCATCTCTACAATAAATCAAAAATTAGCCGGGCGTGGTAGTGCATACCTGTGGTTCTGGCTACTTGGAAGGCTGAGGTGGAAGGATCGCCGGAGACCAGCAGGTCGAGGCTGCGGTGGCCGGGAGCATGTCACTGCACTCCAGTCTGGGTGACAGAGTGAGACTCCAACTCAAAAAAAAAAAAAAGAATACCAGTGACTGTTTTTAACTTTTTTTTTTTCTATATTGTTTTCCTCTCTTTGTTTGATCGGGTCTGGCTTTTACACTAGAGGATTTCTTCAAAGGTCTCGTTGTTCGTGTGTATCAATATTTGAACTTGAATGGGCAGGTTGGAAACGCTTTGCATGAGGGAGGGGCTCAGAGTGTGTGGCCTACCAGGGGCTGGGCCGTTTTGTGGGGATTTCCCCCAAAGGCGAATCCCATGACCTGGAGAAGACTCTTCCGAGCTCTTGCCTGGAGGTCAGGGCCGACCCATGGGAGGAGGAGGCTGGGTGGTCTCCACAGGAGGGACATCGCTCCTCCCTTTCTCCTGATGTCTTCAGCTTGGCCCTTGCCCCTGACCGAGCCTGGCATCCTTCGGCCAAGGGGCCCTCCGCTTCGCTCTCTCGAGAGTGACCCCGTCTTTGGCGGGGGTGGAAGGAGGCGGTGGATCAACCGCATGGAGCGGGAGCAAGGGGCCTGGTGGGCGGTTCCCAGCTCCTCAAGTGGACTTCCAGCAGACCCTCTGCTTCGCGGCTTCTTCGCCCCTTTCATGGGAGACGCACCACCGAGATGCAGCCTCCGTGGTCCCCGTGTGATCCAGCTGTCTGCCCGCGGTCTCAGTCGGTAGTAAGGGATTTAGCTCTCAAGTCTGCCAAAAGTGTTCCATCTGTCCAACGGCTTTCTTGCTTCCAAAGTTGTGCTGTTATTTTCTCTGTCTCTCTGTGGGCATTGTTTTGTTTGTTGTTGGTCTAGTCGGCTGAGTTTTGGGAGCGAGCAGAGGCTAACACCCTCCATAACCAGAAGCCTTCTCTGCTTTTCTGGGTGTGGCCGTGTGACCGGCCGTGACTTTGCACTGTCATCTAAGAGGTTTCTCTCATGCTATGTTATCCCACAGGAATCCTGTCCAAAGCAATAACTCCATCACCTTCCAGTCAAGGGCTACTCAGTTGACTCTTGGGTGTGCATGAACCATAGCAATGACTGTTCATTCTCCTTCTAAAGAGGGCAGTGGCTTCGGTGTCGGAGTTGGTATCACAAGGCCAACTGATAAGCTTAGAAATTCAAATTAGGCCAGGCGTGGTGACTCATGCCTGTCATCCCAGCACTTGGGGAAGCTGAGGTGGGAGGATTGCTTAAGCCCGGGAGTTCGAGACCAGCCTGGGCAATACAGTGAGACCTTGTCTCTGCAACAAAATTAAACAATTAGCTGGGTGTGGTGGTGCATGCCTGTAGTCCCAGCTACTTGGGAGGCTGGGGGTGGGAGGATCGTCTGAACCCAGGAGGCCAAGGCTGCCACTGCACTCCAGCCTGGGCGACAGTGCGAGACCCAAGAAAAGAAATTCCAGCCAGATTTCTCTTTCTGGGCCGAGGATGGCAAAGATGAAGCTGACGCCCCCAGTCTGTCCCTTCTTACTTCCCACGGTCGAGGACTTCCTGGAAGCTCCCCGTCTCCCCGTTCCCACGGTCTTTCTTTCCGTTTCTCGCTTATCCCACTGGTATTTGTGGGATTGTTTGTGTGTGTGTGTGTGTGTTTCAGATTACTGAATCCCCTCCTCCGTCCTACCTGGGCCCCACACGCTGGCTCTGTGCGGAGGGGTCCTTGAAGCTGGGGCGCCCATGGTCCTGTGAAGTCACACCCGCTCTCCCCCTGGGTTGGGGTAGGCAGGGAAATCGGTCATTCTGCCGCCCGTGCGAAGGGCCTTTGCCTGGTGCACATCACCGTCCTCGCCATCACTCAGTCCTTGCTGGCGCTCACGGCAGCTGCAGGGGCTGGGAGGACCTCTGAGCCCTGAGCAGACAAGACGGAGAGGGCGGACCCGATCCACCTCCCACTCGAGGGGGCTGCTCTGCCCAGACCCGCCCCAGAGCCTGTTTCTCAGTCCACCCATCTCGCAGACGATGGTGCCATCTCACATCCATAGGTAGAAAAACAAGAATAAAGACAAGTTGAGGATGTTGATGCTAAACCTTCAATGCAATTAAGTGCCTGTGTTTCCTCACACAAGCGATTCTTAACTGGGTGGTGAAAGTCGCCTGAGAGATTTATTCTAACCAAGTCTTGCCAAGTGTGGTGGCTCACTCCTGTTATCCCAGCACTTTGGGAGGTCCAGGCAGGAGGATTGCTTGAGACCAGGAGTTTGAGACCAACCGGGGCAACAAAATGAGAACCCCCATCTCTGCAAAAAGTTAGAAAAATTAGCTGAGTGTGGTGTGGCATGCCTGTAGTTCCAGCTGCTTGGTAGGCTGAGGCCTGAGGCTCACTGGAGCCCAGGAGTTCAAGGCTGCAGTGGGCCATGGCTGGGCCTCTGCCCCCAGCCTGGGTGGCGGAGTGGAATTCTCTCTCAAGAACCCTGAACGGAACCAAGCCAGACCCAGAGGAAAACATGCCTTTCTCAGTTCTGTTATGACCACCAAGGGAGATGGTCCTCAGGTGAAAACACTCTGCCATAAAATGGCACTGGTACTGGCGAGGAGCACTGTGTCACTCGGGTGTTTCAGGCTAGAAAACACTGGAGAACCCCTGGTTCTGAGTGACTCGCTTCTTGCAATTTTGAGAGAGTCAGAACAATTTGGTTTTAAAACACCTGGAGAAAATTGCATTTGTTTATGGGACCAGAAAGTGGGTGTGACCCGCTAGTTCAGAACAATTTGGTTTTAAAACACCTGGGGAAAATTGCATTTATTTGTGGGACCAGAAAGCATCTAATTTAAATAGCCTTGCAATGCCATTTTAAATGGGCCAATCGTAAAGTTGATGAATGTGTCTTTCAAACGCAGTAAAATGTGGTAGATTAGTAAATCCGCACAGATTAGTTGATTTCTCTTGGAAAACAGCCCGACACTCACCATGCATGGAGGTGTCCTCACGTGTCAGGCGCTCTGCGGAACACGTCCCGTGGGTGGTTCCTGGGGGGCCTTCCCTCCAACCCCAAGACAACGATGTCTTCCTTCTGCTTTCCAGACAGGAGATGGGAATGCAGAAAGGCTGGTGGGAGACATGGCTTGGGTCACACAGGAAGTGACCGAGCTGGGATTCGAACTCAGGGATAGCTGATGTCGAACTCCGTGTTTTAACCCTCTTCACACACTTTACCTTTTTGTCCGAGGAATCCTACCCTAGGAAGTGGAACCTAAGGAAGAAACTTTCTGGGGATGAAGCCAGTGTGCCCACAGATGCTGACTGCCCTGGGTTGTGCCACAGTCAATATCTGGAACCCACCTGTGCTTCTCCTGAGAGGAGAACCATCAAGACACGGCGGGGGATTTGTCCTGGGGAAAGTGATGCCGTGACCGGGCCAGCAGGGTGCTTTTATTCAAACGTGGAAAGATGTTTAAAGTATATAGCTTTTTTTTTTTTTTTGAGTTGGAGTCTCCCTTGCCTAGGCTGGAGTGCAGGGGCATGCTCACGGCCATAGCAGCCTCGATCTGCTGGGCTCAGGTGATCCTCCCACCTCAGCCTTCCAAATAGCTGGAACCACAGGTGCTCGCCACCATGCCCAGCTAATTTTTGATATCTTGTAGAGATGAGGTCTTGTCACATTGCCCAGACTGGTCTCGAACCCCTGGGCTCAGGCAATCCTCTCACCTCGGCCTCCCGGAGTGCTGGGATGACAGGCATGAGGCGTTGCGCCTGGCCAGCATATAACTTTTAAAAGACAGAATGCACAAGTTTTACCAAGAAGTTTTCAATATTAAAAACATAGATATATGCATAAGAACAAGGACCCAAAGATATGTTTTTTTAAAAATGGTCAGATCTGGGAATGATATATTTTTTTCCAAAATTAAAAGAATCTCTTATGGAACTGGACACAAAATTTTAGTATTTCTGCCACCAAACAGCAGCAATTCTTAAAAATAGCCGAGAAGTCAAGGAGATGCGTGGCAGCCATTCCGTGCAGGCGGACTTCTCTGGAAAGACCAAGAGCTGCAAGGTGGGCAGTTGTCGGCCTGTGCGAGTCCCTCTCTGTGGGGGAACCTTGTCTCTGCGGTGGGTGTCGGCTTTTGTTTTTCCCTTCGATGTCCATTCCCCCTTTTCTGATAACAGCCCCCCCCCACTTTCTATCTCTTACCCCAAGCAGTTTGTGGGGGGCTGACTTTCCTCCTGGCTTCATGGACGGGCCCAGGCCGAACTTAGTGGAATGTGTGTTATTTTGGTCCTAGGGAACCATTTAGGAGGGAGTGTGGAACCAATCAGATCTAGAAACCTCCGTTTCAGAACTTTAAAAAAATAATTAGGGAATAAAGGGCTTATTTATTTCTTGTTTTGAGTTGTGGTCTCACTCTGTTACTCAGGTTACAGTGTAGTCTCACTGCAGCTTCGGCCTCCTGGGCTTAGGCGATCCTTCTGCCTCAGCCTCTCCAGTAGTCGGGACTACAGGCACACGCCACCATGCTCAGCTAAGTTTTTAAAATTTTTCTTGAGACCAAGTCTCATAATGTTGTGCAGGCTATTCTCAAACTCCTGGCCTCCAGCAATCCTCCCGCCTCAGCCTCCCAAAGTGTTGGGTACAGGTGTGAGCCACTGTGTCAGGCCAATTTCAGAACTTTTGACAATGCAGCTTTACGAAAAAAAGCCTCCCTTTTCCCTGAGGTTGCCGAGAAGACAGGTTGCAAGGGTGGAACACTGGCAGCTGTCTTGACAACATGAGGGCAGCGTTTGCAAGAGAATGGAGATAACACAGAGGAAACCGGCTCGAAAGGCAGAGAAAATGAATCTTACTGATTTGTTCGAGTCTCTGGATACAGTCGTTTGATGCCCAAATACCCTGTACCTTTATGAGTCAGTTAAATGTCTTTTTTTTCCTTAGGTTAGTTTGAGTAAGTCTCTGTCTTTTGCATCTAAGAGACTTAAACAATGTTTTCATCACATTTGATTTTAGAGAGAAAAGGGAAGGACAGGAGAAAGTGTGAGACTCAAAGGGCATTGACTTGAAGGTGGGCTGTCATCTGAAGGTGGAGAGGACACGGGGACAGCCTGCAGAGTGCTTTCAAGGTCGCAGAGGGTCCCAGGGCTGAGGTGATGTCTCTGATGTCTCCGAGGTGATGTCTCTGAGGCTGCTCAGTCAGGTCCACTGTGCATGCACCTGTGGAAAACAATGGCCTGGGCTGTTCCCAGCTGTCCATTAACCCAAAAAAGCTGCTCAGAACTCTTTCCAAGCTCTCTTCGAGTTCGCCAGGTCGCCGACAGTTTCCGTCTTTGAACTTGCCATGCATTTGAATTAGATGGCTGATGCACTGAAGGCCACCCTCATAAGCATCTGGCAGCTTAGCCAACCTTGTGTAGACAGAACAGGACACGCAGTGCGGGAGCCCGATTCACAACAAGCCAAGGACCCGCGTTGCCAAGGCAGGGGCGGACAGGGACTCCTCAGGGCAGGAATGACCACCTCCCAGTGGGTGCCATCGTTTCCTCCTGAAAGCCAACATTCTTTTCTAATCCTGGGTACATTCTGTGATGCCATGCACCCGAGACATTTGGAGAAACTCCGCTTACTTTTCTGTAAGGAAAAACAAAATTAGTTTTATCCTCTGTGCTCTGAGTTTTGTCTCTGGGATGGCACTTCGGACACTATCGGTGCTTGAACACCGGTTACTCAGGTGTTTAGAGGGGATTTTAAAGCATTTAACATTTTGATTTAAACCAAAGATTTATTAATCATGTACCTTGACTCATAGAAAGGTCTTTTCTGTTCAGACTTCCAAACCGTATTTCATGAAGGCCACTTTTACAGGTCTTGGTTCATGAAAATATGGAATTGTCAAGCCAATTAGAGCACGAGTTTTATTTTATTTTGTTTTGTTTTATTTTTTAGAGACAAGGTCTCACTCATTGCCCAGGCTGGAGTGCAGGGGAACAATCACGGCTCACCACAGCCTCAACCTCCTGGGCTCAGGTGATACGCCCACTCTAACCTCCCAAGTAGCTGAGACTACAGGTGCAGTTCATCTCACTGGCTAATTTAAAAAATTAGCCGGGCTTGGTGGCGCACGCCTGTAGTTCCAGCTGCTTGGAAGGCTGAGGCGGAAGGATCGCCCAAGCCCAGCAGGGTGAGGCTG
>NW_007257615.1:162730-166266 GCF_000164805.1 Carlito syrichta
GCGCGTCAGCTGGAGCACAGAGAGGTCCCCCGTGACATCTGCTTGGTCAACGCACGCTCCTCTGCAGTGCCAGGACCACACTTGTGTCTGTGGTCTGGGATCTATTTGCGTGAGAAGCGAGTAGTGCTTGGAGCACCATTTCAAGGTCATAGGTGTGTTGTGTTGTTTTTCCTGGCAACTACCATCAACACCTATAGATTCCACCATAAAACGTGTCCTACGTCCCCAAAAATATTACCCAAGGATTTGCATCCCTGGATGGAAACATGTGGCTTAATGCGAGAACCATACCTCAGTCAGAGAAGACGGGGTTCCCGGACCTTCGTTTATTTCAGATCTTCCCCACAGGGCAACACTGCGAGGTTGTTCGTGTCGCCCCCTAGAGAGCGTTTGTTAAGAGAGCAAATAGCTGTGTTAACAACAGAGTGCACTGCAATGAGTTTTTTCATTTAGAGCCATTTCTACCACCTTGAAGCTATCAGAGAAGATTCCTATATTCCGTGTCATTGCCCTTCTGTTTTCAATTAAAAAGAAAGATCGCCTCCCAAGATTAAGTACAGGAAACTTGTAGAATTTCTGGATTAAGCTTCTTTTTCAAAAACACCAGCTGTTTTTTGAATGGAAGATTGTTGCACCTCCATTTTTTTTTTGAGTTGGAGTCTCACTGCATTGCCCAGGCTGGACGGCGGTGGCACACTCAGGCCACCCTAGCGTCGACCTGCTGGGCTCAGGTGATGCTTCTGCCTCAGTCTTCCAAGTAGCTGGAACTACAGGTGTGTGCTACCACGCCCGGCTAATTTTTCAATTTATTGTAGAGATGAAGTCTTGCCAATTTGCCCAGGCTGGTCTCTAACCCACAGGCTCCGACAATCCTCTCACCTCAGCCTCCCAAAGTGGTAGGATTACAGGCTTGAGCCCCTGTGCCCGGCCTGCACCTCCATTTTTAAGCAGGACAAAGTATCTTCGGCATAGCCAAATAATGAAAGGAAGAGCTTTGAGCCAGGAGAGGAAGATGGGATGAAAAGCACTCTCCGCTGCCCACCTTTCTTTCACCCTGGGTCTGATGTTTGAATCACTTTATTTGGAGTAGGGTATGGTGATATCGAGACTGGATGAGATGAAGGGGCATAGCCGTAATGGCTAGTTGATGACAAGCCTTGAAAGACCCTCGAGTGGCGTAAGGTGGGAACTATTCCTGAAATGGACATTACAGTTGGAATTTTCACACATAGACCCAGTGCTTATGGGAAATCACAGAATATGCTGTGTTGCAACTGAAAATACTGGGCTGAGTCAGATATGTGTCATGTGGACATTTCACGAGTTGTGTGTCTTTAAGCAAACAGGTTTTCTCGTCTTTACTATGTGGTGGTCATGCTGACCTCACAGGGAAGCTTGCAGTAGACACATTGTAACATTCCTCTCCTTTTGTTTCATCTCATGCGTTTTCATGGTCAAGGACCCAGGGAAGGCATGACTTTTTACATACTGGTTCCTCTTGCATTAGTATTTCCAGTTAATAGATCAGCGCAACAGAGGTTTGATGAACCCATCCTTATGGCCATTGAAGTTGTCTTGTAACCGATCTGCTGTCCCTACACATGTATTTCTTACAAAAAGGCTTAAGAAAATGTTTCTTTCCAGTTTTTTTGTTTGTTTGATTTTTTTGAGTTGGAGTCTCACTCTGTCGCCCAGGCTGCAGTGTAGTGGCACACTCATGGCCACCCCAGCGTCGACCTGGGCTCTGGTGATCCTTCTGCCTCATCCTTCCAAGTAGCTGGAACTACAGGTACGTGCTACCATGCCCGGCTAATTTTTTTGATTTATTGTAGAGACAAGGTTTCGTCAAGTTGTCTGGGCTAGTCTTGAACCCATGGGTTTGAGACCTCCCAAAGTGCTGGGATGACAGGTTGTGCCACCGAGACCTGCCGTATCTTTCTGTTTTAATGTTTCTCAGTTACACAGTGACAGTGTTGGGATCAGGGCACCTCCTGGCTCCCGCGACTCTGAGCGGAGGCCCCGTGAGTGGCGTGAGCGCTGGTGCAGGGCAGAGTGCAGCTGGGGGCTCCTTTACTGCCTGGTCCTGAACCCTCTTGGAAACACCCTATGCCATGTCGCCAGTCCCCTCTTACCTTGATAAAACATTTGGGCGGATTGAACCCTTGGGCTGTCCACAATCTCCTCAAAACGGAATCTGCGGAAACACGTTTCTAGAAGTTAGAGACGATCATTTACCAAATCGTTGGAGAAAGTCACAATTTATGCCCCAGTGGTCAAGACACTCGTCGATTTCATCCAGGCTTTTAAAATATTGAGCTCATTTCTTTTTTAAGCCTCAGGGTTGGAAGTGAACTATGAAGACGGTGAGACAGGTGAAAGGTCAGGGCTTAAATTGAAGGCAAAGCACACCGTGGTCGCCTCTGAGTGCAGGAAGGCGTGAACCTCTTGTCCCCGATGTATAGAATGCACAGCCCGAGAGCTGTCTCTGGCCCAAGAGAAGCAGGAGGCGGAGGGATGGAACCAGCCCTGCTCAGGGACTTTATTTCTGGGCTACAGCAGTCTCTAGGGGGCTGCCAGCCATGTGTCTTCCTTGCCAGACTCCCCGAAGAAACGGTCCTGAAGACGGACCCCCAGCCAGGGTCTTCCCCTGAGGAGTGAGGGCACTTGCAGCCAGGCCAGTCGCTAAAGAGGAAGCCCAGCTCCCTGGGACGCACCCCATCCCTGCTGGGGTGCCGCCCCTCCGCTCTTCATCTGGGCGCGGGTTCTGGGGCAGAGAGATACAGGGACAGAATGTTCAGGAGTCGGTGGGGTCAGGCTTGTAGTCCTTCACCGACTCCCAGCTGGGTGAGATGGCTCGCGCCTGTAATTCCCACATTTTGGGAGACTGAGGCGGGAGGATTGCTTGAGGCCAGGAGTTCAAGACCCACCCGGGCCACATAGCCAGACCTCATCTCCACAAGAAACAACCACAGAAGAGTAAGCTGGGTGTTGTGGTGCATGCCTGTAGCCCCAGGTACGTGGGAGGCTGAGGCCAGGGGAGGGCGGCTTGAGACCCGGAGGTGGAGGTGGCAGTGTGCTGTGATCGTGCCCGTGTACTCCAGCCTGGGTGACCAAACGAGACTCTGCCTATAGATAAATAACTAAATAAAGACCATTTAAAAAATAATAAAATTTGTTTAAAAAGAGTATTCCCCTGATGCTCCACACAATTCTCCTGCAGGGGCAGGGCGTGGGGGCAGTGGAGAAAGTGGTCAGGGCGAGCCGTGCCACCCCCAGAAGGCCAGGGTGCGGACCGGCGTGGGGTCACCTGCAACATGGGCGGCACGGTGAGACCCTGCCTCCACCAAAATGTTTTCCAGTTAAAAGAAGGAACATGTTGATGAGACACAGCACCCAGAATTAATGAGATCGCCAGAGCGAGCCTGGGAGGAGGCTGAATCAGTGCCACAGGCACTCAAGACAGAGTGAGTTCCTGGAGAAATGGATGTCACCTGGCGAGAGCCTGGAATTTGGTCTGGGTGAAGGGATAGGACCGC
>NW_007257615.1:166466-247154 GCF_000164805.1 Carlito syrichta
CTTCCTTTTTGGCTACACACCCAAGTTCCTGTAAGCTCTCCTCCCATGACATCATTTCTGATCCTCCCTGGTGCCTGTGGCCACCTGGGACGTGCTCTCCCTGGACGAGGCACCCCTTTTGCATGCCCCCTGAGGGTAGCACATCGCTCCAGACACCATCCTTCCAGGTCAGAGGGCAGCAGGCCCCAACCCTGCCTCCCTGGCCTGAGGTTATGCTTCCATCCAGTAGCCAGAGTCTGCTGCTCTCATGGACAAACGTACACTCCCGCCCCACTGCATGCGACCAGGATGGGGGAACTGGGGCTCTGATCGCGCCAGCATCCCTGCAGCAGGGTGACGTCTAGGGATCCCGCCTTCCGGGGTGGGCTGGAGGCTCTCCTGCACGGTATGCCAGTACTATGTCCGGCGACGCTTAGAGACGGAGGGCCACTGGATGGCAACAGCTGGGTCTCGCAGGGAGGCGGAATGTAATTACTCGAGCTGGCCTGGGGCCAGGATTCTGGAGTTCACACAGCCGCTCTTAGAAAGCCAGCCGCAAGATCTCTGGTGACCACAAATGGTTAGATCTGTGGTTTTAAGTTTCATGCAAAACTTAAACAACTCAGCACAGACAGTGCCCCTAACACCGCCAGGGCATCCACCCACACGGCCGAGGCGAGGCCACCTACCCAAGCCAAGTCGCTTCCTGAAGTGCCCACTTGCTCCTGGGAGGTCCCTCATACTCCCCGAAGCCTCGGGCCACCCGCAGCTAGGGAGGGCCGACAGGCTCCCGGCACCAAGTGGCATGGCTGCCAGGGTGAATTACGGCTCGTCATTTTCCCCGGGTTGTCCAAGATTCCCAAAACAGTAGGGGACACCCACACACATCTTTTGCTCAAAACACATTCGCTTCTCCTCTCTGTAAAGCCCCCGATCCCACGGTCCAAGTTAAACACAACTGGAATTTCCCTGTAAGTCGAAAACAATGTGAGTTCTGAGCCCACGTCTTATTCACCCGCGGAAGCCTAGCACTTTCTGTGGACGGTCTGCAAATGGTCAAAAGCTCTGGCGAAACACACAGCAAGGAAACAGACACATTTTCTTTCTTTCTTTCTTTCTTTTTTTTTGAGTTGGGGTCTCACTCTGTCACCCAGCCTGGAGTGCAGTGGCACGCTCCTGGTCACTGCAGCCTCAACCTGCTGGGCTCTGGCTATCCTTCCACCTCAGCCTTCCAGGTAGCTGGAATTACAGGCAAGCGCTACCACACCCGGCTAATTTTTGATTTATTGTAGAGATGAGGTCTCGCCAAGTTGCCAAGGTGGGTCTTGAACCCACGGGCTCAGGCAATCCACTCACTTCAGCCTCCCAAAGCGCTGGGATTACAGGCTGAGCCACCGAGCCCGGCTCACATTTTCAACAAGGAAGCGGAGACGTGTGGTCCATTGCAGGAGGGGCCGAGGCTGGTTGCGAGCTCAGGCCAGAAGGCTGGAGGTTTGGACACCACTGATCTCCAACAGGGCCCCTTTTTGGCAGGGAGGAAGGACACCCTGCTGGACTCTCAGAGTGGCCCCTGACTGCACTGGCGAGTCCTGGACCCCAGCCTCGGAGGGAACACGGACGTCCCTGTTGCTCTGATGTCTTGCTGTTACCGTAGTCATCATTTTCAGAACAAAGTGGCAATAGAAAGTTTTGTAAACGTTAGCGCTTCTAATGGACAGTGGCTTGCGAATGAAAATAAACTCGCTAACATCTTCTCTTGTTTTCTTTTTTATCACTGAAAGTTCATTTTTCACTCACTCAGACAAGGTCTTCATTTCTATGAAGACCCATGCTGACCCCTAAATATCTGATTTTTTTTTTTCAGTTAGTGTTTGTGCCCATCTGGTTTGAATTTAGCATTCTTATGAATCATTTCACTGCGATAGCAACACTCCGCGGTAGAAAATTTCTGCTAATATTTTAACATTTTAAATCAAATACCGCACAGAGCATGACCTAAGTCTCCCTGCAATTACGGAAAGCCATGCCCTGTGTTTGTTCATGGCTCCCGCCCTCATGTTTGTTTTAAGT
Source organism: Carlito syrichta (assembly GCF_000164805.1). NCBI lineage: Eukaryota > Metazoa > Chordata > Mammalia > Primates > Tarsiidae > Carlito > Carlito syrichta. The sequence goes on from NW_007257615.1 coordinate 168,516, forward strand.
TGTGCATGTTATTTACACGGTCCGTGAGTGCACCACCACACGCGTGCCCGAGTGCCTCACCAACCTGGGTCAACACAACCTTCTGGCCTCGGAGCCTCCTGGAGGCCGGATTGCTGAGGGAAAGGAGGATGGGTCCCGTCGGGAGGAGGATAGTCTTTACTCCTCGCGGCTGACAACCCATTTAAAAGGGCTCGATTTATTTTTCGGTCAACATTGACTTTATAACGTCCGTTTTACTCCCCAAATTTCCTGATTTTGAAGCTTGAACTCATTTTCCTTTTACCGCTGGGCAACATTTCTCAAGGCAGTCTTTAAGGCGAGGTGAAGGAGGGGAAAAATGCCAGGAATCTCTTTAAGAAAATACGGCAGTGTCTCCGCTACGTCCTTAAGTGAATGGATGGTTCCCAGGGAGGCCAGACTCGGCTGTGTACTTAGTCGGTAAATTGAATCTGCACATGGGGTGGACATAATTTTCCTTAAAAAAATAAAAAGAGGATTTTGAAGTATTATTTGTCTATATTAAAAGTGAAGTGCGCATGCCCTACCGGGCGAGACTTCTTGTCCTTTCCTCGCTGTGTGCAGAACAGTTCATCTTCCTCTCGGAAGGGGAAAATGGAAGCGGTGGCATAAATCACGTGCGCCAGGAAGGAGCAGGCCATCTTGAAGGTACGCACACATCCGACACGTCCACCAAGGTACAAATGCATTCCCAGACCGGATGAGGAAGGCCTCTCACGCCCTGATCCAGCTCCCCCGTGAAAGCTTTGTGAGTTTATTTCCTCGTCTGCAGAAATCAAGCTTGACACAACAGAGCACCTTGACGGGGCTCTGGCCACCCATTCCTTAAGACAACTTTCTTCTGATTCTCATGCTGTGTGAGCTCCCTGGTGGTGCTCAGAGAGGCTTAAATCAAAATAGGAAGAATAATAACGGTGAACTACAGAGGTGGGGCCCCGTTTTTTAAAAAGTCTTTGTTAAGGCAGAACCGGTGTTGGAGGCCAGGAAACCCAGATCTGGGGATTTCAGCAGCCACAGGGCGGCAATGCCGATCCCAGGCTCCGGGCACGCCAATACCTTTGTTCTTCCCATCAGCCATCTTGTTGTAACCGAATAAGAAATGAAGGCTTTTTCACACCATTTAATTAGAAGTACCAGATGGGGTGTTGTATGACTGATGTCAAAATATGACACTTTGATGTAAACACTTTAACTTAATCAATCAAGTGAATCGCTTTCACGATTTTAAAGCATTTCAAATCTGCCAGATATAGATACATTTTTTGTGTGTTATGCTAAACAGATCATGGCTGTGGCAGTGCTATTCAGAGATTAAGGGAAAACAGTTAGATTTTACTCTGTTATTTGCCAAAGGTTGACCTTCACGATTTCCTACTCTGGGAAAGATAAAGAGAAGACAGGGTTAGGAAATCCTTTAATTTTGTGATGCCAAGGAAAGTTCTCCCTGAAAAAAGCTCTTTCTCTGCCCTCATCAGATATTGCTACTGAATATATCCTTAGCATTCACCAATGCTTGTGGGGAAAATTGTTGTTCTCTTGTTCCCCATGTCGAAACAGCCTGGCTGGGCACGGTGGCTCACGCCTGCAATCCAGCACTTTGGGAGGCTGAGGCAGGGAGATCGCTTGAGCCCAGGAGTTCAAGACCCATCTGGAAAACACAGCAAGACCTTGATGCTACAAAAAAAATTTAAAAATTAGATGGGCATGGTGGCTCACACCTGCAATCCAGCACTTTGGGAGGCTGAGGTAGGGAGATCGCTTGAGCCCAGGAGTTCAAGACCCATCTGGAAAACACAGCAAGACCTTGACGCTACAAAAAAAATTTAAAAATTAGATGGGCATGGTGGCTCACGCCTGCAATCCAGCACTTTGGGAGGCTGAGGCAGGGAGATCGCTTGAGCCCAGGAGTTCAAGACCCATCTGGAAAACACAGCAAGACCTTGACGCTATAAAAAAAATTTAAAAATTAGATGGGCATGGTGGCATGCGCCTGTAGTCCCAGCTACTTGGGAGGCTGAGGCGGGAGGATCGCCTGAGTCTGCGGAGAGCTGTGACCAGACTCCTGTCCCCCAGGCTGGGCGAGGATGAGACCCTGACTCAAAAAAAGACAAAAAGCAACAACAACATCAACAAACCAGTCCCTTGTTGAGGCAGGGCACCCGTACCAGAGTATTAAATGTCCTCGAAGTTGGATAATTCCGGGAACACGTCCCAGGAGCTGAGCACTCAGAAACTAAGCCATTAGTTTCCAAGCACCTCTTCTTACCCTGCCTTGTCTGGATTCTCTGTTGGTTCAAACGGCTCTGCATCACTGGGGTCAGTTTAACTTTATGAGGGAAAGCTGTGCTGCTGCCCAAAGCTGTCTGCCCCGCTTTGAAGAGCAGAAGCTTGGGGGAAATAACAGGAAATTCGCTTCACACAGGCGCTCAGGGCCTGAACTGTGAAATGAGCTGTCGTTGAATGTCTGAGAGGCGCGGGAACCCTGGTGTTGGGCTCGCAGCGAGGGTGGCCAAAATGGCACTCAGTGGACAATTCTTCCATTGAGGAAGGTGCAGAGAGGACTGCACTTTGGCTTTTAAATGTAAAGACTGCTTTAAAACTCGCAGCAGAGGCCGGGCTCAGTGGCTCAGCCTGTCATTCCAGCACTTTGGGAGGCCGAGGCGAGTGGATGGCCTGAGCCTATGGGTTCAAGACCAGCCTGGGCAACTTGGCAAGATCTCGTCTTTACAATAAATCAAACATTAGCTGGGCATGGTAGTGCATGCCTGTAGTTCCCACTACTTGGAAGGCTGAGGTGGAAGGATTGCCGGAGCCCAGCAGGTCGACGCTGGGGTGGCCATGATTGTGCCTCTACGCTCTGAACTGGGCGACAGAGTGAGACTCAACTCAAAACAAAAACAAAAAACAAAGAAACTCACAGCAGAACTAAGGATGAGCATCCACAGAAGCATGGCTGAATGTGCATTTCCAATGACCGTGTTTCTCACCTGGCTCTCATTGTCTCATCCTAGTTCCTCCCTTGCACGGGGCTTTGGTGACAGAAATTATTTTGGAGAGTAAGTGGTAGGAAACAACACCAAACGTAGACACTGACACACATCGGACTGATGTTCTAGGAGATTCTACAGCCCCCATCCTTAAAGTTCTTTTCAATTGGTTCGCCCACCTGGTACCATGCACACAATGGCTTCCCCATCCCCATGGTGTTTCCCGAAATTGGTGGCTCTTGTGGACTGCGAGTGAGGGGCAAATGGAAAGGAGACCCTTACCTGGAGGCCCTGACCACTATTGACAAGCAGGAAATCTGCAGAAAAGAGAATTGGACCTATGGCTTATATGGTTCTTTCCTTTCAGGTAAAATTCCATTTCTTTGGCTGAAGTCAACCCTGTTTGGTTTGGTTGGAACGATGAGATTGTTTCAAAGCTCACAACAGAGCTAAAGATGGGTGTCCGCAGCGAGTGGCTTCTCCAGAGCTCGCTTCTAAAGGCCAGCCATAAGCTGTGTGTGTCCTTGTGTAGAGGATGAGGGGGACTCCACCCCACCTGTCTTCCTGGGGAGGCTGAGACACGGAAAAGCCCACGTGTGCTGGGAGGCCCGCCCTTACGTCCACATCAAACCAGGCTGTTGCAGTCAGAGTAGTCTCAAAGGGGTCAAAATCAGGACAATGCAGAGGTACCGGCACTCAGCCTTACAGTCATTTCTAAGTAAAAATTCAGTCACGGGCTGGGCATGGTGGCTCATGCCTGCCATCCCAGCACTTGGGAGGCTGAGGCGAGAGGATTGCCCAAGCCCAGGGGCTCAAGACCAGCCGGGGCAACTTGGCGAGACCGCGTCTCCACAGTAAATAAAAAAAAAATTAGCCAGATGTGGTGGCTTGCGCTGGTCGTCCAAGCTACTCAGGTGGTTGAGGCGGAAGGATTGCCGGAGCCCAGCAGGTCGAGGCTGTGGTAGTCGTGATTGTGCCACTGCACTCTAGCCTGGATGACAGAGTGAGACTCAGACTCAAAAAAAAAATTAAAAGAATAAAAATTCAGTGATGGTTGGCTCTGTGCTGAGTCACCCAGGCCTTGGGAGCGTATTCGGCTCCGATCAGACCCTTCTGAGGGTCCCGGGATGAGGAGGCCACCGGCTGCCTGCCTGCACCCCTCCCTCCTGTTTCCTGCCAGTCTTCAAGGCGTCTCACCTGACCTGCTCAGGTTGCAAGGCTACCTGGTGAGAGCAATCAGTGGAAACCCGAGAGCAGAGGCTTGGGTTTTGTCTTCCAGCGATCAGGTTCTGGACCACACACCTTGAAGGCCATTGCAGGGTGGCCGGCTTTTCACCCGTGGAAGCTGGGATGGGCTGTTTGTGTGTTCTGAGATGCCTCGGGAGTCAGGCTGGCGTTCGTGTGGTTCGGCTGCGTGAACCCCTAAGCGCGGGATGTCCCCGGGGGGAGTTCGCGCCCCCTTCCTCTGCTTTCCCTCCTCTTCCTCTTTTTTCATTTTTCCCCTTTTAAGGCATCTCTGTTTTCTTTGGCAGGTGCCTAAGGCTCACTAAAGGTGGGTGGAGGCTCGCAGGGAGGGTGTGTGTGTGGGAAACGGAACGGATGGCTGGCCGCCACCCAGCCTTGCTTTGCTGGGAGACCCCAGTAATCATTAGATGGACATCGGTTAAGAGATTGTTGTTGTTGTTGTTGTTGTTTTAATGCCGGAGAGCACAGGACTCTCTCTTTCTCCCGCCCTCCCTCTGCCCTCTCCTGCTGGATTCTGTCCCATGGGAGATGGCCAGGCAGGGCATGAGCGTGGGATCTTTGCGGTGGACCCGCGAACATGCCAGAGGTTCCTTCCAGAGCAAAAAATTCCAAGACATTTTCTACACCACGGCTCATGGGTGGTCGTGTGGGACGTGGATCCTTTTTCTGGTATGTTTTGCTGTAAATTCTTTTCTGGTGCTCAGTTTATCCTGCAGTTTCTAGAAGATGTTGCTCTATTGCCAACCTGTAGCGTGATTATTTCATAATTAAAGTGAATACCCACATTCATATTATTTCATAATTAAAGTGAATGCCTCCAGCTCCTCACTGCCACCCCTGAGAAACTCGCGTTCATTTTTCCACCTGGGTGTCGGCCCAGACATCACGTTCCTTGAAGACACGCTGAAGACTTCCGCGATTCCTCCAGGCTGCGCAGGGATCGCCGTTGCATCTCGTGTGTGATGTCTCTCTCCTTGACAGCGTGTGTCTCAGTTATCTCAGTCGCAGTTTGCTAACTCTTGGGCAGTTTTTTGTTGACCCCCCTGGGCTCCCCTGTTGGATTGATTGTAAACTCTGAAAGCAGGACCATGTCTTGTTGGCCACCATGGCCCTGGGGCCTGTCATGTGATGGATGGTCCATGCACGTCTGTGGAGTGGACGGTGCCTGGGTTCCTGCAGACGAGGAGACCCATAGCCGGCTGGCTCCGGAGACAGCTGCAGTATCCAGAGCCCCGAAAAGTCGGTTCATACATTCACGGGAGTGTCAACAACAGCGGAGGAAAAAACAACAAGGAGGAAGGAAAGGAGGACATGGGGCAGCCCCTGCATCTCTGCCATCTGCAGTGACCGCCCCTTCGCCACCGAGGTGGCCATCCGAGGGACCTTGGCAGATCCTCGTCTCTTTTGTGGTGTTCTTTCCCTTTGGTTCTAGCAGCTGGTGAGCACTGAGCAAATGGCATGCTGAGACCCTAGCCTCCGACATGCATTCACTTATTCCCTCACACCCACCTCGAGGAGCAGCGATGAGGCGGTGTCACAATTGCCACTGGGGGACACTGGGGAGAACACTTCACCGCCATGTGCTTCCGTTTCCTCCATGTAAAAGGGAGCTCTTAGGGAGAAATGAGATCATCCTGGCCGTCAAGCTTTGAGCCCGGTGCCCAGCCTGCTGCGAACTTTCCACCCTGCCCGTGATGGCCCCTGGTTCTATGTCAGATACTGGTTCTCTGGCCGCCCAAGATGGGAAAGAGGCCACTCTGGCTCTTCATGGGCTCACGACTGTGCATCATTGTCACCAAGATAATGATACCACTGCAACCGGCCCATTGCTGAGATGACTTCACTGGCATGTTTCCTGCATGCCATGGGATGCCCCAGTCTCTCAGGTGTCTGGCAGAGCCACAGCGAGTTCACGTGGTGCCACCAGTCACACCAGTCTCCCTGCCCCTGGGGTTGGTGTCACATGGAGCCCTCCCGTCGGGCCCTGGGACCCCCTTGGCGGGATGGGTGGTGTGTCGGCCTCTGGCTGTCAGGCTAGGATCGCAGGGGGTTTAGAAGTCACAGGATGCAAGGTCAGGGGTTTAGGGAAGATTGTTCACAATCTGTGAAGTGTGTGAATTATATTCCTGTGACATTTAAAGGATTCTTGCAGAGGGAGAAGTGTTGAGTGAAAGATAATAGTCCACTGTCCCTGACCCTTCCTCTGCCTGTTGCCATCGCTGCCGGGAGGGCTTGGGGGGATCGGCTGGAGGAGACCCCGGCCATTGGGCCCTTGCTTGCGCGATGCACCTCACGCCTCTGTACCATTCCGCAGGTGGCTGTGATGAAAACACGTTTTGGATGTGGTCAGCCATGGATGTCAGCCCCACAGGGTTTTGCATCTTTTTTTTTTTTTTTTTGAGTCAGAGTCTCACTCCGCTGCACAGGCTGGAGTGCTATGGGACACTCACAGCCACCCCAGCATCCACCTGCTGGGCTCCAGCAATCCTTCCACCTCTGCCTTCTGAGGAGCCGGAACAACAGGCTCACACTACTATGCCCGGTTCATTTTTCTGGATTTATTGTAAAGATGAAGTCTCGCCAAGTTGCCAGGGCTGGTCTCAAATTCACAGGCTCAGGTCACCCACTCACCTTGGCCTCCCAAAGTGCTAAGATGACACGCTGAGCCACCAAGCCCGGCCCGGGTTTCGTGTCTTGACACCATGGGCTCCAACTGGAACTAAGAACAAGTTCCAGCCATTCACTTTGCAAGTGAACACATCTCGCAGGATCTGCTGTTTCTTTAACTGTGTTCTCTCGGCCTTGTGGACGATAGTTTTTTGTTTTGGGGATTGTTTGGATGGTGATCTAGATGTCTTTATTCAAACTCCCTGGAGACTTTCATTCAGGTGGAAAAGGAGACAAACTCTGAGAATGTGGACCTTAGAACCAAGAGGGAAACTTCTCATCTCTCTCTGAGACGATTGCCATGATATGACTTGGCAGTGGCTGTTTCTTCTTCCTTGACTCTTCTCTCGTTTGCATCTTCACACTGTGTTTTTGAATACGGTTAATATTACGGATCATTGGCCGGGTGTGGTGGCTCAAGTCTGTCATCCCAGCACTTTGGGAGGCCGAGGCGAGAGGACTGCCTGAGCCCAGGGACTCGAGACCAACCTGGCAAGTTGGTGAGACCTCATCTCTACAATCAATCACAAAAACTAGCCAGGCTTGGTGGTGTGAGTCTGTATTGCCAGCTACTTGGAAGGCTGAGGCGGAAAGATTGCCTGAGCCCAGCAGATTGACGCTGGGGTGACCGTGAGCATGCCACTGCATTCCAGCCTGGGTGACAGAATGAGACTCTGACTCAAAAAAACCAAATACTCAAAAAAAAAAAAAAAAAAAACTATGGCTCTTTGACTACGTGTCAGGCATTGTCTTAAGAATGTTACACACACAACGTCACTGGCGCCTTACGACAACCTTGTTATACAGTGACATTATCTTCCTCTAAGGCGAGGTTACAGAGGCAGAAAGAACTGAAATAAGTCACCCACGGTCACAAGCTGGTAAGGACGGGACCTAGGATTTGAACACAAGCAGTCCAGCTCCAGAAGAGCGCCGACCTGTAACCACCTGTGTATGCAGAGTGAGCCTCAGAGAGGGCCCCGCCCAGGCCCCAGGATGGCACCAGGGATGAGGAAACCTGGGGCCTCAGGGGCTGAGAGTCGGAGAATACACTTCTTCTGCGCCCTTCACGAAGCTTCACTGAGCTGAGCTTTGCTGCTTCAAGTAAAGTTCAGTTCCCTCTTCCTGAATCAAGTTGTTAACGGAACAAAATATTCGGAGAGCTTTTTTTCTCAGAGACGCCGCCCTCGAGGAAGACAGTCATCCTTGGTTGTACTTAAAACGCACAATCTGCTTTAAGCTTATTAATGCAGATCTTCTCAACTAAGACAGACTGATGTGTGAGTCCTTCTTCTTTTCCTGTGTAGTGGTGTTTGAATGTGCTGTATGTCTTTTTTTTCTTTTTTGAGTCAGAGTCTCACTCTGTTGCCCAGGCTGGAGTGCAGTGGCATGTTCACGGCCACCGCAGCCTCGACCTGCTGGGCTCAGATGATCCTTCCGCCTCAGACTTCCAAGTAGCTGGAACTACAGACGCATGCCACGATGATGTCTGGCTACTTTTTGTGACTTACTGTAGAGACGAGGTCTCACCAAGTTGCCCAGGCTAGTCTCGAACCCCTGAGCTCAGGCAATCCTCTTGCTTCCACTTCCCAAAGTGAGCCACTGCACCCGGCCAAAAGTGTTGCATGTCTTAAATTGGGTTTTCAGCGTTCAAGAATGCCTTTAAGTGGATGCATGGACACTCATTCATTCAACGATGAGTCCACTCTGGCTGATCCAGAATCTGCTCATTCCGCCTTTCCCTTTCTGTGTTTGTTTGTTTTCATGAACTCAGTTTCCTAAACTCCCATCTGTCCAGTAGAATGACCCTCTGGACATCGACGGGGCTCACTGCCCTCCACATCAGCTTCTAGAGGTCTCAGTGCTTCTCGCCTTCCGTCGAAGCTAATAAGTTCTGCCCTGAGGATGAGGTGCCCTTTGAGCAGATAGGGTGGAGATTTCACCAGGCCCTCTTGAATGTCCGTAGCTTTTACGCTTTCCTGAACAGAGCTCTGAGGATAGAGCAATGTGTCTTGGCTATGAAAGACAGGGGGCAGGAATAACTGGTCACAGCAAACCCAGGCCCCTAGGCCTGCTCTGTGGGCTTGACGTGGAGTTACACGGTTACCAATGGTCATTTCCAGGATTCTGATACTCCTAGGGATTCTGATACTCCAGGATTTTGACACTCCTAGGGACAGTCTCACAATTTCCACACTGTCAAGCGGAGACTCGCTCATTTAAAAGGCCGTATCTCAAGGAGACTGGATTTCGTGAATTGTACAGTTTCTGAATCCAGTGCATCCCAACACCAAACAGGCTTGAACATCAAGGACCTTTACAAGACACCTAATTATAAAATTCTGAAAGCAGATGCATTCGCTGAATGTTGTTCTAAGGAACTGTCCACCACACTGAAAGCAGGCACATTCCTGGCATGTGGAAAGCCTAAGGCTCTGTGGGCTTCAGCAAGGCTAAATGCTTCTTTCCAAATCATAAGATTTGTTGGTATGTTTTTTTTTCTTTTCCTTTTTTTTTGAGTTGGAGTCTCACTGTCGCCCAGGTTGGAGTGCAGTGGCATGCTCATGGCCCCTCCAGCCTCAACCTGCTGGACTCCGGCAATCCTTCTGCCTCAGCCTTCCAAGTAGCTGGAACTACAGGTGTGTGCTACCATGCCTGGCTAATTTTTTGATTTGTTGTAGAGATGAGATCTTGCCAAGTTGCCCAGGCTGGTCTTGAACGCACGGGATCAGGCAATCCACTCGCCTTGGCCTCCCAAATTGCTGGGATTACAGGCAGAGCCACTGAACCCGGCTGGTACATTTCTAATTATAAAAGTCACCCATGCTTATTTTAGAAAACTTTGAAAAGGAAGAAAACAAAATCATTTTCTATCTCACTCATGCCGGAAATCTTGATATCCAAGAAAAAAAGCAACCAAGTATTCTGCTGAGGGTCCTTTTCCAAAGTGACGCTACTGAATTGAACATGCATTTGAATTTAAAATACAAATAAGAATATCTGATAATAGCACCAGTGACAATGGCTCTCTTTTCCTTATTTTACTTTTTTTAAATTTTTGAGTCAGGGTCTCACTCTGTTGCCCAGGCTGGAGTGCAGTGACTTGATTACGGCTCACTGCAGCCTCAACCTCCTGGGTTCAGGCAATCCTTCTGCCTCAGTCTTCCAGGTAGGCAGGACTACAGGCACCCACCACCATTGGCCAGCTAAGTTTTCTGATTTTTTTGTAGAAATGAGCTCTGGCTACGTTGCCCAGGCTGGTCTCATACTCCTGGGCTCAAAAGATCCTCCTGCCTTGGCCTCCCAAAGTGCTGGAATGACAGGTTTGAGCCACCGCACCAGGCTTATTTTGCTTTTTTAAAGTTATGAAAGCTATCTTGTATGTATGGAAGATTTGAAGAGCATAGAAAGATAATCTCCCCGAAACTTCTCTGCTTCTCCTGAAGACAAGCGCTGATATTTGTATGCTTTTCTCCAGTCTCAGCTCTTTTCTTTCTTACTGCGGCAGGTGCTTTGGTAGAAGTGAATTCTCATGTCCTCCTGGCAAAGCAGGCCAGTTGGACAGTGTTGGAGCTGGGGTCGGGGGTGGCCGGCCAGAGCTGCTCAAGGGGAGCGTTGGTACGACTGTGCCCTCTGCGCGGGAATTAGCGGCAGGTGTCTAGGAAGGGAACTGAAAATGATCTGTGACACACGGGCAAGTTCAGACACACTGGAGCTGAAGGACCTATCTCCCCACAGCTTTTCTTTGCTCCCGGGGCTTTCTGGGTCAAGGGAGTGCCATCCTGTCCTCCCTCTATGTTGTGCCTCACTCAGAGTAGCTTTCATTTTCCCATCATCCTGTGAAAGTGACCGGCCCCACCTAATCGAACGGGGTTTGTTAGAGGTCCTACGTGAACGTGTGTTGGGCTCAGTGGAAGGAAACTCGACTTGTGATCTGGACAGCAGCCTCGCGCAGGAGTTGTTATCATTAGGGGCCTCGGGTTGAACTTAGGTTAAAGATAGATCTTTTCGGTGAATGTGGACACGATTTAAGATGCGCCAAGAGAGGTCATGATGATGACGACGAGGGAGGAGAAAATGGAGGAGAATGTCAAGGCCAGAGAATGTGGCGGCCAGAGAGAGAGCCCCTCAGCCAGCAAAGCTTCACACTTCTCTCACATCACACACGCCTCTACCTGGGCGGTGCCAATGAAGTTATCTACAAAAATGTCTCGGGCTGTGATGTTGATGGGCTTATTTTTAGGGAAAAAATTAAGAGGAACTAAAAATGTCAAAAAATAAAGCATGTCAGATGCCAAGAAAAATGCTCAAGAAATAGAAAACCATAATGAGAAAAAATGTTGCATTTTCTTTTTCTTTTTTTTTGAGTTGGAGCCTCAGTCTGTCACCCAGACTGGAGTGCAGTGGCACACTCCCGGCCACCGCAGCCTCGACCTGCTGGGCTCCAGCGATCCTTCCGCCTCAGCTGTCCAAGTAGCTGGAACTACAGGTGCGTGCCACCACGCTCGGCTAATTTTTTTTTTTTTTTAATTTATTGGTAGAGATGAGGTCTTCAATCTGTGGGCTCAGGCAATCCACTTGCCTCGGCCTCCCAAAGTGCTGGGATTATAGGCTGAGCCACTGAGCCCAGCCTTGCATTTTCACATTAGCAGCAATCTTAGTTTTGCTTTCACAGATTTTGAATTTGAATTGATTTGACTCAGCCAGTTTCATTAGCATTTCATTTCTGCCTAGAACTTTTAATGATATATAAATGACCTATCTGAAATAAAGGCCACACCCACATGTTTGGAGAATTTTCTTTTTAATTTCTTGGAAAATTCCTTTCATGTTTGGAAAGTGTCAGCTGTGGACACTGTCTACTTAGCTTAGACAATCCAATCAGTGGACATTCTTCTGGTCTAACAGATGCTTTTGATAATCTCTGGGGTCCTCAGACTCAGAAGGTCTGCGTTTCTGGGAGGGGCCCGGGGACCACCTGAGTCAGATTCACCTGCATGCTGGTTGTGTGCACACACTGCCCAGTCACCCGCAGCCTCCTGGGTCCAACCCCAGATCGGCTAGAAGAGAACATTTAGGTCTGGGACACCGGAAATCTGGGGGATGTTTATGCACACCAAAGTTTAGGAACATGGTGTCGGATGAACGTGAGGGGTGTTTGTTTAAAGTTCCTAGATGCTGTCAATCAGGAGAAGGATGGAGTGCATGGTTCTTTCACCAAGGCAGGGGGCGGTCACTCACCCTTTGGCTTTAAATTGGGTTTGAACAGGTTAAGAGACAGATGCCAAAATCCACTAGAGGAGGGTGGATGATATTCAACAGAAGAGAGAATTGTGAGGTTTCTTCTCCAATGAATCAGTCAACTTTTTGGCCATTGCAACAATAATAATGATAAATAAATACCGGTAGGTCCATTTTTGATGACAGCTTTGTGTCCAGCGTTTTCCATGTACGACTGTAGGGATCTCACTTGATTCTCTCAATAACCCAGATAGACGGATGCATCTGAGTTAAGATGAGGAGGCAACGGAGTTTCAGAGAGATTAAACAACTCCACCCCAGTCCCCCTGCTATTGGGTTGTAGAGAGGGCATCTCTTGGATTCTGGAACCCAGGATCTTAGCCCCCAAGCCACAGTGTATTCACACCTTTTATAAGCAGCAGCTGTGAGTGCACCTCTCAGGGAAAGAGCTTTAACTGAAGTGTCCCCCATCCCCCTAAGCTTTTCTAGAATCTGGCTTGAGCAGTTGGTGACACACATGCCACGTTGGAACACAGGGGCCTTCTCAACACCACAGGCAGAGAGAACTCAGCACTGGCTGTCGCCATTCTCTGTGGCTTTACAGATTCAGGGTTTCACTGTCTTTTCAAATCATGATGTTAAGGCAAGACCTAAATGCCCACTGTGGGAAGAAATATATTCTGGATTTAAAAACACGATAAGCATGCAGACGATGCCCTGTTTCTTGGACGAGGGGCTGCTTATGTGGATAGATTCAGCTTGTGAAAACTCGGTAAGTTGTTCACTCATGAAACACACACTCTTCCTTATGTATACTACACAAACGTTTAAAAATAAAATACATCTGTGGTCTTACGTCGAATGTAATTTAGCTGTCGAAGCTCACTACCTCTGGCCACCTTCCACGGGCTCCAGTGCCCTCCCCTCATGTCTGAGTTGAAAATCAGTTTTCTGGTGAGACAATGGTAGGGTGATTGTTCTAACAACTACATGTCTAAGTATTTATTAGACCTGAGACTCAGGGTGGGCGTTCTGGTAAAGGAAACGAGCTGCTTCCCTGTTAAATCCTTCTCCTCTCTTGGTCATAGGAATCTGAAAAGTTGAGCACATTTTTCTATTATGTTAACACATCGTGTCTGAATGGGTAGGCCCAAAGCATCTTGAACGTGCTTTAAAATTTTTTACTTCTGTGACTTCACAAGTCTCCTTCGTTCTTTTAGTTTTGCCTGTGTTGAGTCAGCCATTACTTTGAAGTTTGAACAAGTTTCACATGTTTTGTAGTAAAACCGCATTTGGTTAATTCGAACCTTTAACGGGTAGCCGCTGGATCAGTGTATTCCAGACACAGGAAGGGTATTAATGTGAACTGGAAGCAATGTGTGTTCCTCCATAACAGAGCAAAATAAACCTTGTGTGCTCAGACGGCATTCAGCCCCACTGAGACCTGACCAGGACACGGTTTTCAGTTGTAAAAGAAAATGGTAACTCACAAGTCCTTGCCAGGTGTTGTAGCCCGATATCTCCACTTCATTATGTCTACCCAGAGTAGGGGGTGTTATATGACATTCAGTCAAAGGGACCTGGTTTGATTTTGCAAAAATCACTTAACACTTAGATCTAGTCAAAATATTTACACTGGGAATTTGGTGCATCTTGTTTTTCTCAACTTTTTAATTTTTAGAAAACTTTTGGGATGGTAAATACTGGGTGATGTAAATAATACTTTCTAATTTAGAAGACAGCTTTGAAATCCTATAATGTAAATTTTCTTGACAATGTTAGAGCAAGAAGAAATTGCTGTCTTCAAAATGAAAAATGATTTAAAAAACCGGAAGTGAGCAAACTTGAATGAAAACACAGATTTGGGAGCTGGTGTCTGTTTCAGGAGATAAACAAAAGAATTCTAAGATTTTTCTTATCTCACATCTATGATATGCTGTGGCTGCTACCAAGGGCAAACATTACAAACAACTTTGCGAGGTTGACCAAGACAAGCGGAGCGAAAGTATTTTTAAAAACTAGTTTGATTGCTAGCGGCCTCTGAAGTGTTGAAAAGAATTAGGGAAAGCTTAGATGCAAATGTGAACGTGATATTTACAAAGTGTTTGTGTGGTCATGCCACGACGGTGAGATGCTATCTATCTTGGGGCCTAACACATGACTGTGAACTCCTAGATTTCTAGACAATCTACAAGCTGACCATTCCATTGTATGACTTCAGCAAAACACATATTTTGCACCTTGCTTTTCTCATATCCTTTCTCAAGTGATTAGATTTGTGAATGTTTTCTTTGGTTAGACCGTTGGTCTTATTCTGATACTTATTTTGATATACTTCACAGTAATATGTAATACAGATAGTAGCAAATAGTCATGGCCTTCACCTTATAAGCAAATCATATTTTATCTGACTATAACTATAAGAAGTTATTCCTGAGGGAATGCTGCAGCAAGAATGTTTTCCCCTCAATGGGATTTTACTGAAGAAAGGTCAATGTTAAATCCCAGTGATTTAAGATGTAAATTACTATATTCTTTTCTCCTTATAAAGGAGGAACTGTATCTGGTTATGCTCATAATTTGACACTAAGTTCCCTGTTGACTATTTTGAAAGATGTTTGCTTTTAGATGCCCCAGTTGCCTGCCATTGACTAAAGAGCAGCATTTTAAAATGTGGTGGTAGAATGCTCTCCCCAAAACACCCCCCTCTTTTTACGCATTTTGAAATTTGTGAGGAAACAAATAGTCGCACACTGTATTTGAGAAAGGGTGTTTTCTTGTATCACACCAGAAAAAAAATATATATTCTGCCAGGTTTTAGGGCCTCCAGTGCTAATTTGTGCGTGTGAACCGAGCAGTAAAGCCACACTGGTGAACTGGAATCAGGCTCTGAGGTTGGAGAATTTTCCTTTTGACTTGTTTCATTTTCCAGATTCAAACCACAGAAGCGGAGCCGCTGCCCTTTGTGCTGTGTGTGAACTGCTGTTGGCACTGAGGTTTTGGACGATAG
Organism: Carlito syrichta; assembly: GCF_000164805.1. Lineage (NCBI taxonomy): Eukaryota > Metazoa > Chordata > Mammalia > Primates > Tarsiidae > Carlito > Carlito syrichta. The sequence continues at coordinate 183,684 of NW_007257615.1, forward strand.
TATCTTCTGAGCATCCTTCATTTTAAATTTTAAAAATTCAACCTCAAGAATTCACAAAATCCACAGGTCTCTTCTCAGTTCATTCTCTTTTCAGAGTTGTTATTAATAATTCATTGTGGTCCAGACGCGGTGGCTCGGCCTGTTATCCCAACACTTTGGGAGGCCAGGCAAGTGGATTGCCTGAGCCCATGGGTTCGAGACCAGCCTGGGCAACTTGGCGAGACTTCATCTCTACAATAAATCAAAAATTAGCTGGGTGTGGTAGTGTGTGCTTGTGGTTCCAGCTACTTGGAAGGCTGAGGCGGAAAGATCGCCAGAGCCCAGCAGGTTGAGGCTGGGGTGGCTGTGAGTGTGCCACTGCACTCCAGCCTGGGTGACGGAGTGAGACCCCATCTCCAAAAAAAAAAAAAAAAAAATTAATTGCAGAAAATGTCCCCTTTTCAGGTGAAGATGGGTAGATGATGAGTTACTTGTTTTGGTGTCTTTTCCCACAGCGAAGAGATTAAAAATAATTTCCTGTAATACTCAAAAATATTCTGTCTTTGACAGGTTTTTAAGTGGACAAACTAAGAAATATATACCGTAGTATCCTTATAAAACCCGAACATTTCATGATGATGTTGAACACATGATTCTTTTGTCTTTTAACGTTGGCCTTTATTGCGGCTAAGCTTTTGTAAAAAAAAAAAATCAGATTGTATTTCAATTCGTCATCATCGTATTATCACTAAGTGACACAGTCACACCCCTCACTTGCCCAGTGGACGTGAAGCACAGATTCTGGCCTCTCTCTTGATCTCTCCAGAATCCACAATGATACAGCGATCACAGCAGAGGCGTCGAGGCAGGGCACCTGGCTTCCGGGTGTCATCCTTCAGGGAAGTCTTTTCGTGTCTTCACACCTCCGTGACTTCAGCTCCAGAGCAGAGGAGTCAGTGACACCTACTGCGAGGGCTGTTGGCGGTTACAAATTCGGACCTGGCAAACCCATTCTGTACCCTAGAAAGCGACGTGTCATCACGTTGCCAACCAGGGGTGAGTCTGCAGTGAGTAACTCTCTTACTAGCAAATGTGTCACCTAAGGCAATGGGAGACGGGGCTTCAGGGACAAACCTTTGGGACTGGACGTTCCAGAGCTCAAAGCCTGGCTCTGGGCATTATTTGCGTTAGTGAACTTTCTGACACATTAATTTATCTCTCTGACTCTCAGACTCTCTCAGACTCCTCCGTTATAAAAAGGGGGGTGAAGAAATTACCTCAAGGGGTTACCAGAGGATTAAATAGGGTAATGTACACTCTGAACACTTAGGACGGGCAGGTGGTTAGTAATTGCTCAATCTACAGTAACACACTGTTACAATTTTGTCTCTGCCAACAGCCATCACTCTTAAGTTCCTTTGGGTAACTGTGGTGACTACGTCTCTTTAAGAGACGTAGATGTGTCAAGTCTTGACCTCAACATCCATGCAGATGAAGAACTCAGTCAAGACTTGCTAAGTGTATATTTATGACTTCCACCATGTGGATTTTTAAAAAATGTACTCTTACCAAGCAAATGCTCAGTCTTTTACAAATACTTTCACAGGATGGTTCTCAACCCAAGCATATCTACATGAACTTCCAGTGATTATTTCACCACGAAACTTCAAAGACAAGCATAGAACTGTCCCTTGTTCAAAGCTGTCAGCCCGAGATGGGTCTTCAACCACGGCATAATTATCTTTGTGCAGCACTTTCCCTGTAAAAGATGTCAAAACAGCAGACTGCCTGCTGTAGGAACCTCTCTTACTGCTCAAGAAATCCAGCAGAACAACAGCCACCCAACAAATGTGGAGACCAGTCAAACTTTTTTCCACCGAAAAATACTGTGAAGGAACATTTTGAGTGGATTGCTAATTTTCCAAAAATAAAGCAAACCCCGATTTCCTGTGAGATTGCACAAAAAAGGCAGGTCCACGGATTCTTCCCAGATCTTATTGAACCTCTCTGCTGTGTTTTGTTTTGTTTTTGAGTCGGGATCTCACTCTGTTGCCCAGGCTGGAGTGTGGTGGCACGATGACGGCTCACTACAGCCTTGACCCCAGGGCTCAGGCGATCTTCCCGCCTCACCCTCCTGAGTAGTTGAGACTACATGTGTGCGCCACCATGTCTGGCTAAGTTGTGTGTGTGTGTGTGTGTGTGTGTGTGTGTGTGTGAGAGAGAGAGAGAGAGAGAGAGAGAGAGAGAGAGAGAGAGAGAGAGGCAGTCTTGCTATGTCGCCCAGGCTGGTCTTGAACTCCTAGCTTCAAGCAACCTCGGCCTCCCAAAGTGCTGGGATGACAGGTGTGAGCCACCGCACTGGTCCCCTCTGTTTTAACTTTTGTCATAAGAGCTGATAGTGACTGAAAGCAAAGTTGCACTGCTAAGTGTGTGCCTGGATGCCAGCCCTTGGTGAAACAGCCCCAGGGAGCACAAGAGGGGCCGGGACACACGGAGCAGCCACACCCTGGACTTCTGACCACAAGATGGTCCCAAGAACCTCGCTCCTGAGTGTGACCCAGGAGTTCCAGCACTGCTGCCGCATTGCTGTGGATCTGGCCCTGCAGATGGCCTGTGTGGTTTTTTGTCTCTTACGTGGCAAGTGAGAAGTGGAAGGGTTCACGTGCTATGCTTGGCCCCTGTGGACGCCACCTCTCAGCCTTCCTGGGAGGCCGCTCTTGAAGGGGAGGCCCCAGGAGCTCCCAATCAGACCATGCTGCACCTCCTCGGGCCTGGGAATGTCCTTGCCCTCTTCCTGCTGTGGGGACCATCGGGTTTCTCTGAGCTGCTAGAACCTCGCTTCCCACAGGCCTGTCTTCCCTCGGCTCGCCCCTTGCACCCTGTGCCAGGGTGCTGGTCTCCAGATGCTGGTCACATCCTGTGGGCATGTCGGTGGCATGTACCTGCTGTGTGGCCATCAATTCCCTCTTCCACGACACTAGGGGCAGGGCTCCTGCCTCCACAGACAGCCTGGGACCGGCAGATGGGAGGCCCACATTTAACATAAAACAATGGAGCATCAGCATAAACGAAACTGTCTTTAGTTGTAATTGTTTTATGAGGAAGCTTAGATGCAACGGCCTTTTAGGAAATTCTAAACTTGAATACCTATTGATAGAACATTCATTCATTTTTATTTATTCATCACTCTCATCTTTTTTGTAGAGATGGGGGAGGGGATCTCACTATTTTGCCCAGGCTGGCCTTGAACTCCTGTCCTCAAGTGATCCTCCTAACCTTGTCCTCCCAAAGTACTGGGATTACGGGCATGCGCCACTGTGCCCAGCCAAAAAATTAATTTTTAAATGTAAAATACTAATTAGAGTGGCACTTTTATCAGGTGATTCTTGAAAAAAAATTTCAGGCTTCAAGAAAAGAATTATGAAGTGAAGCAAAATTTAAAATAACGTATATTTAAACTCTAGGCTTTACCAGCACCCAGTATATGTTATATGTGTGTTTTGTTTCCTTACTTAAACTCTAAATTCCTTGAGGGGAAGGAGAATATTTTTACTTCTAGGTCCCAACAAGTAGGCACAGTGCTTGATACACAGTTAATGCTCAATAAATATCTAACTGACATCATACACACACACACACACACACACACACACACACACACCCCTTGCACCCAGAGAACCGTCAGGAAGCCCGGCACGGCTTTTGGCCAGGATGTGCACGGAAGGACGTCGGCTTCTAGCTGAGTGCCATCCATAGACCGTCCACTCATGGATGAGAGAATGGATGTCACATCCTGTGAATGATTTGGGGTCCTCTACACTCCTGGCAACCTAGTGACTCCAATGAGAGAAATGCGGCCTCAAGCGTGCTTTCCCGAGATGGCTCTGATGCTGGCTTTCCCTTTTGCATTTTTGGAAGCGCTCTGGCTGTGACCGTACCCAGGAGCCCACGCCATCTAGACGTGCTGCCTGTTGCAGGAATGATCTCCGCTGTAAGGACTTCTCCAGGGAACCTGCTTTCTCCATCTGTCTGAGAAAAAGCGGGAGGGAAGGCAAGAATATCTGCCACGTAGCAGTGACTTCCTCTGTGCCCCAGAGAAGAGCCACCGGCCCTCTGTCCCTCAGTTTCTCCAGTTGTCATGACCAGTGTATTTCACACTGTCCGTGTTTTGAGGTGCTTGGTCCAAGCAGGGTGATCATTGTATTGCGTTAAACTCTGGTCAGTGTTTTTCCCAACCGAGGATCCGTGTTTTCTATGAGACTGGGTCATCGAATCCCCTAAGTTCATTTCAATACCCAAGTCAAGCGACTTGCAGCTTTATTTCATGCCAGTAATCCCATTTTTTGACAAAGAAGTTTCTTGACCGCCTGCTGGTTTGCAACTGTGGGCCGGTCACAACATTACCTGGCTCCTCTGTTTCAGATTTTAAAGCAAAGTGTCTGTGTCTGACTCTCATAGGCTTGTAGAAAGTAAAGCAGGAACATGTGGCGAAAAGCTTTAAACGCTGTGGCCAGGATGCCAGGGGGGATTATTATTCTACAGATGGGAAAACTGAGTCCCAGAGAAGCAAACAGGCTTGCCTTAAATCATGTGACAAGCGCACATCAGGAAAAACACTCAGTGCCCTGGATCCCCACTCGCAGTTCCCGCCTCCTGGCTCCCGACTGGGTACCTACAGGGGTGGAGCTTTCTCTGGGAGGAATCCCCACCCCCCAGGTCCAGGTACCGGCTTTTGCCTCGTGCTCAAGCCGGAGCACGCTTTTTTGTGGCTTTCTCTCTGCCTGCAGGAAGCAAAGGGAGGTAGCCGGAGCTTGCAGCCAAGGAAAAGAGCCTGATGAGCATGTCCGGTGAAGACTTCTGATTGGCTGCCGAGAACACTGTTCTACGGCTTGTAGAAATAAATCAAAGTCTCGGGAGGGGCCAGAAAGTCAAAGAAATGTCGTCCTGTACAATGCGGAAGAAATAATGGGGAAATATAGAGCGTAAATTGAGTTGTCCTTCCAACCTGGTCAGTGCAGTTGGTTGTAATGGTCAAACAGCAGATGCACAAAGGCTTGAAGGACATGAAATGTTGCAGACTCTGGCTGCGACCAGACACCCTGGCAGCCAAAATCTTTATCTTGCAGAGACACAGTCGGAAAGACAGACAGAGCCGCAGGCTCTCTTGGCTGAAGGGCTTGCGAGGGATGGAGTGCCAGTGACCTTGAACCCACTCAGCAGAGACTGAGCAGGCTCAGGGAGCAAGCAGGTTGTGTAGGACCACGGTTTTGTGGAATGCGCAGCATGTCCTCAGCACTCAGTGGCCTCATTTTTACTCTTTGGAGCCTCAGTGACTTAGCACAGCCGCCTACGGACATGGCACTCCCTGGGTGGGGAGAAAAGAAGCTGGCGTGCTGTCTTCGGGTCTTTCCTGCTGGTTTCACTGCCTGAGGTCTGGGCAGAAGGGGGAAAAGGCAAAAAAGAACAGCTGCCACCTTCCAACTGCCTGTGTGCCCAGACCCTGTGTGGAACAGGTACGCACGCGCTCAAGCAACTCTATGATTCTAGGAGGTTTATAAGTACTTTGTACGTTAAAAAAATTTTTTTAACGACAGAGTCTTGCTTCATTACCCAGGCTGCAGTGCAGTGGCATGATCATAGCTCACTGCAGCCTTCAACTCCTGGGGTCAACCGATTCTCTCGCCTCAGCCGCCCGAGTAGTCGGTCTACAGGTGTGGACCACCACAGCTGGCTAATTTTTAAATATTTTTTGTAGAGATGGGGTCTTGTTATGTTGCCTAGGCTGGTCTTGAACTCCTGACCTCAAGCAATCCTCTAGTCTCAGCCTCTCAATGTGTTAGGATTGCAGGTGTAAGCCACTACACCCGGCCTTACAAACTATGTTGTTGTTTTTTTTTTTTTGAGTTGGAGTCTCACTCTGTCGCCCAGACTGGAGTGCAGTGGCCGCTCCCGGCCACCGCAGCCTCGACCCGCTGGGCTCCGGTGATTCTTCCGCCTCAGCCTTTCGAGTAGCCGGAATTACAGGCGCGTGCTACCACGCCCGGCTGATTTTTTGATTTATCGTAGAGATGAGGTCTTGCTGCCCAGGCGGGTCTCGAACCCGCGGGCTCAGGCAATCCACTCACCTCAGCCTCCCAAAGACGCGGGATTACAGGCTGAGCCACCGAGCCCGGCTAACTGTGTTTTTTAAAGATGCAAAAACAGAGGTGTAGACATGGCGAAAGATAGTGTCATCATTAACAGCTTGTGCGTTGCCCCCAGACTGTCTGGACTTGAACCAGGTCCCCTACTTCTGAGCTGTGTGGCACAGGGCAAGCGACTGAATTGCTGTCTCATGTATAAAATGATGTGAAAATTGTCTGTGTGATGGCGGGTTAAGTGAATAGACACAAAGCCTTGAGAAGAGTCCCCAGCATATAGGAAGTACTCGGTTGGTTCCTTGGTGGTTCTCAGCCAAGGTTACAAGCACCGCTCTACCTCCCCTGGGCAGAGCCAGCCTAGAACTCATATCTCTCTGAAGCCAGTGACTTTCCTCTCCACGTGTCACTCTGCCGCCAGATGTGACAGAAAGAGGATGTGGCAGATAAGATAGTTTCTAGCTGCTCGCAACATGAGGGCAGTGGAAAGAGGATGTCTTCTGCTCCCCGCCCTGGTCCCCTGCACTTAAGAGTGGCACAGATGGTCACAGTTCACGTTCACGTTCAAGGTCGTGCTGTCTCACGAATGTCATCTGCCGGGGTGTGTCTTTTGCATCCACTGCTTCCCGCAGTGGCTCGCGCCTATAATCCTAGCACTTTGGGAGGCCAAGGTGGGAGGAATACTTGAGCTCAGGAGGTCAAGACCAGCCGGGGCAACATAGTGAGACCTTGTCTCTACAAAAATAATTTTAAAAATTAGCCGCTTGTGGTGGCTCGTGCCTGTAGTCCCACCTTCGTGGGAGGATGACTGCCTGAGCCCAGGAGTCGGAGGCTGTGGTGAACTGTGATGGTGCACTGTGCTCTCTCTAGCCTGGGAGGAGGGCAGAGTGAGACCCCGACTCAAAAAAAAAATGAGAGAGAGAAAAAAGAAAGTTTTTGTTTTGTTTGGTTTTTTATTAATCAATATATTTTATTATGATGTTGTGGGGTACAGTTAAGGGTTAGGTATACAAATACATTTCATTCAGGCACCCTGTTGATTAGAGGTGTTTCCCCGTCCCCAGATAGATATTTGCTACCGTTAATCCCATCTCCCCCCCACATAGTTTCCCACTACTGTCAGTCAGTTTCTTATAGTATTACATTGGATGTTCAAGGTCCATTATATGAGTGAGAACATGTGATACTCGGATCTTTGTTTCTGTGAGAGGTCACTCAGTGTTATAGACTCTAGTTCCATCCAGGTTGCTGCGAAATTCATGATTTTGTTCTTAAGAAAGTTTTTTTGATGCTCCTTGTGAACTAACAGCTTCAGAGGGAAAAATCGTTAATTCTCTTCAGGGTTCTAAAGGCATGGGCATTTAGATGTTGAAGGGCCCTGCCTAATGCCATTTTCTTGACACAACCCTTTGGGCCTGGCCTCAGATTTGATGACACACGCAGGAGAGCTCACAGGCAGGGCTAACGCATCCTGTACCTGCAGGCTTGCTGTGCCGGCCGCCTGGGGAAGCGGGGGTGAACCGAGTCCTTCTCGCAGGTGGCTGCTGGCTGGGTCTGGTGGCAGCAAGTCCGAGACTCGCTGCAAGGGACATCTCCATGCCTGTCAGCAGAGGGACCGTAAAACTCGCTACCCATTTAGAGGACTAAGGCCGTTCTTGGGGTTTTTATTTTAATACTGATTCTAGTTTTTTTTAAATTTAGGACTAAAATAAAATGTTCATATGATTCAGGCAGTTTTCGAGTTTTTTGTTTTTGGGGTTTTTTTTGAGTTGGGTGTCTCACTCTGTGTCCAGGCTGGAGTACAGTGGTACATTCACAGCTCACTGCGGCCTCCACCTCCTGGGCTCAGGCGATTCTTCCACTTCAGCCTCCTAAGTAACTGGGACTACAGTCGTGCACCACCACACCTGGCTAATCTTTTGATTTTTGTAGAGACGAGGTCTTGCAGTGTTGTGCAGGCTGGTCTCGACCTCCTGAGTTCAAGCAATCCTCTCACCTCGGCCTCCCAAAGTGCTGGCATTACATGTGTGAGCCACCATGCCTGGCCTGTGCATCATACTTTGTAGTAAGCCCAATCAAAGAGGCTTTTTGTTGTTGTTGTTCGTTTGCTCGAGGGAGTTGGAATGGTGGAGCGATCTATTTGTTTTTCTCGTTCTTTGTGCTGTCACCATCAAGCTTTCTGGGGGGAATGTCTCTGACCACAGGCTGCGGCTGCTAGGAAGTCTTCCTGGTGGCCCAGTCCTGTCCCTGTCCCTTTCCACAAGTGTGCAAAGCCACTCACGTGCTGGCGGAAAATGTCTGTCTGCACGCCCTGGGGAAGCTCACCAACACCTGTTGGCTGCTGAACAGCCAGGACCTGTCTAAAGTAGAACCGCCTGTCTCCGTCAGAGCCGCACCTGTGCCCATCTGCTTACACTGGGTGACATTTTCAGGACATGTGGACCAGGGTTCTCCTCTCTTTCATCGACTGCTGCCCCCAGATCTTCCAGGTGCTCATCTGTGATTTACATGCGGGCGATTCCCACACCGAAGGAAAAGGCTGTAAAACTTTTTTCTCTCACTGGGTGATACATCATGTAGCCCGTGTCCCCAAGCAAACAAGGCAACTAGTCAGTTTCCCTTTGTGCCGGCTTCTCACGTGAACGTGGTCTGCTGCACCATAAAACCGTTCTTAGGGAGGGGTGCGCCATTTCGCTCATGGCCCATAACACACATGCATTGCTGAGACCACACACAGACCCCAAAGATGAAGGCACACATTGCTTTCGGGCAATGACCCGTGAGCCAAAAATGAGGTTTCTCCTGCAAGACGCTAGAAGAATGTCAGAGGTTTGTTCTCGGGGAACCAAGAGTTTCCTTTTCTGTTCCAGTCTACAGTTTAAAAGGATGATAGGAAGTTATTGAGCCCTTTTGATTGTTCTTATCTCACTCTTTACAACTAGAAAGCAGCCCTTGTAAGAAGAGGAGGGAGACACTGGAAAGGGGAGCTGTGGGGTTGGGATTTGGCTCTAGAGATGATCTGCCTGGGCTTGCTTCTCAGCATAGTGCCTAGACCCTGGTAAGGTTTCGATTGTTTGCTATGATTACTGTAAACTCTTGCCGTAGGAACACCAATGTGTTACTTCCAAAGTTAAATGGCACAAAATGTGGGGTCAGTTGGCTCCAACATGAATCAATACTAATATATTTTCAGTCAATCTGTATTTTGCAAAAAGCACAGAGAAGACTAGCCAGTACAACTGACCACTGGCTGAACTGGGATAGTCCACAAGGAGGTCATCCCTTGAATGTGTCCTCTTCCAGAAAATCAAAGGACCACCCAGCCCCCTCTTCCAGAAAATGAAAGGGTCACCCAACAACCCTCTTCCAGAAAATTAAAGGGCCATCCAGCCCCTTCTTCCAGAAAATGAAAGGATCACCCAGCACCCTCTTCTAGAAAATCAAAGGGCTACCCGGCTACCCTCTCCCAGAAAGTCAAAGGGTCGTCCAGCCTTTTATAGAGTTTGGGCTGTAGCTAGGTTCAAAACAGTGTGTCCAAATTGGTGTAGCTAGGAGGGGAGACCTTAGTGAAGGTGCTACTTCTGACTATTAAGGTGGCCATCTCAGACCTGCTTTTGGCCTTTTAAATTGGTGGCTCTAGACCTTGGATTTACATTAGAATTACCCAAGGAGTTTTAAAGCCATACTGATGTCTGGCCCCAAGACAGAAACAGCAAAATATAGTCATCCAGACCTGGTTTCAGATTCTGTCTCCACTATTTTTAACCATGTGACTTTTGATAAGCTGTTAACATCTCTGTTTCCTACTCTGTGAGATGGGCATTGTTGTAAGGATTAAAGATCATGTATTTAAAACTCTGAGCATAAATGTTGGTATGTATTAGGTGATTAATATTTGTTATTAATAACTTATCTTCTCTAAAAATCCCAGCTCAGAGTGTCTACCCCCTCTAATGAACTCAAATTATAGAAATTTTGTCTTGAAAAATAGTCTGGGAAAGAACTGGCGAAGACCTCTTATTTTACAGATGAGACAACTAAAGCACAAACGTGTTATACAAGGTTGCACAGCCAACAATAGGCTAGAGCTCAAACCCAGGTCTCCTAATTCTTTGTCTGTTGTTTGTCTTTCTGTGCCATGGTTCTTAATCACATGTCCCCAGAGCCCCCAAGTTCTGGCCCTGGTCCCAGCTCCAGCCCCTCATGCTTCCAGTCCTTTCCAGGCTCAGCTTTATGGTGCAGCAAAACCAAACTGTTCTGTCCTGACACTCACGGTTACTGTTTCTCGCCTCTCTTGTCCTTGGCTCGTGAGGTCATCCCTGCCTGAAACGCCTTCAGTTTCCAACAATGATGCTGACTTCTGCTGCCCATGAGTTGACTAGATGCTGCAGCAATCGCCCTCCTGTTGTAACCAATTAGAAATCAGACAAAATATCAGACATTGGACAACATGATTTTGATCCTTGTGAGAAGGAAAATAAATGGGGTCCATCCTAAATTGCCACGACTTACATTTGGGGGCCCTTTCCAGGACACTGCCCGGTGGGGGAGGCAACCAAGACCAGCGGTCTTGCTAAGTTAGGGAGACTGAGGAAGCTAGAATTTGTAGGACAGATTACCAGAAAGAGAAACGAACTGGAAAGGGTGCGCTGCAGATCTTCAGAGGGTTCACTCCATGTCTTTGGGTAAGAATTAATTATCTGCACATGCATGTAAAGCAACTACCGAGACTGGAAAGAAAACCACCAAAAAATACTAGACTGGACATTACCTGGAGCTTACAGAGGACTGAGAATAGTCCGTATATTCACTAGCATGAGTACAAAAGCATCTAAATGTGTGGGGCATTAGTGAAGTCCTCAGAAGGGCCATGCCTTAGCTACAGGGTAACACTCTTCCCATCAGAAAAGCTTCTCTGGGACCACCATACACAGCTTAAAAGCAAGCCTTTCATATCAAACCGATCTGTCACAAAAGGCAACATTCTTTAGAAGGAGACAATACAGTCTAGCCCCCAGCAAAATACAATTCAAAATACCTACGATTTAAAAAGTAATAATCAGGCTGGGCTCAGTAGCTCAGTAGCTTAGCCTGTCATCCTAGCACTTTGGGAGGCTGAGGCGAGTGGACTGCTTGAGTCCACAGGTTTGAGACCAGCCCAGGCAACTTGGCGAGACCTGTCTCTGCAATAATGCAATAAATAAAAAATTAGCTGGACATGGTAGCATGAGCCTGTAGTTTCAGCTACTTGGAAGACTGAGGAAGAAGGGTCATCGGCACCCAGCAGGTGGATGCTGGGGTGACCATGAGTGTGCCACTGCACTCCAGCCTGGGTGGCGGAGTGAGACCCCCCCAACTTAAAAAAAGTAATAATTAGACATAACAGAAGTATAAAAATGTGATTCTACACGAGAAAAATTAGTCAATAGAAGCAGATCAAGAAATGACAGAGATACTGGATTGGTAGATAAGGACCTTCATCCTTTTGCTGAAGGATATAGAGGAGAACATAAATATGGTTAATAGAGAACAAAAGACATAACAGAGACCCACATGAAACTAAAATAGATGAAAGTATACAAATGAAAAACAGGCTAGATAGGGTTATCAGCATATTACATGATGCAGAAGTAAAGGTCACTCTACCAGAAGACAAAGCAATAGAAACTATCCAAAATGAAACACAGGTTTAAAAAAAAGAGGTTAAAAATAAAACCCAAAACATACCCACACAGAGCCCCAGTGAATGCTGAACCGTCTTAAGCCATGCAGTATATGTGTAATTGGAGCCCTAGAAATATGGTGTGGGGGAGACAGAAACATTATTTGAAGTGGTGGCTGAAAATTATACACATATTATGAAAAATGTAAACTCACAGATTCAATAAATTCAACAAACTACAAACAGAAGTAACATAAAGAAAACCACACCCAGGTACATCATAATTACATTTTAAAATCAATGCCAAAGAGAAAAATCTAAAGAGCAGCCAGAGGGAAAAAGACACATTATGTTTAGAGGAATAAACATGAGATTTACAACAGACTTCTCATCATAAATTACACAGGGCTGAAGACAATGGAAAGTCATTTTCTATGTGCTGGGAATCAAAAACAAAAAACTGCCCACCTGGAATTCTATACCCAATAGAGACAGTTTTCAAAGACAAAGGCAAAATAAAATCTTTTTCAGGTCAATAAAAAGTGATCTTTACCAAAATAAATATTTCAGCATTCCTTTTAGCAGAAGGAAAAGACACTAGATGGGAATTTGGGTCTACAGAAAGAGATAAAGAGCACTCTGCATGGTAAATATGTAGGTAAATATAAAAAATATGGGGTTTACTCCTCATTTAAAAATTTCTTTCATGCCTATCCATTCTTCTAAGAAAAAAATCCTATGCTTCTCTACCACCTCTTCTTAAGTCAGGAGTGACAAACTCAGTTCCAGGGATAGGCATAGACTGATAAGAAAAGAAGTAACATCTGTGTCTGCCTATAAGAAGTAGTGGGGACGGCAGTAACCTGGAGAATGTATGTCTCATATAAAAGGAGTATCCATGACTCAACTCCAGTTGATTGTGGCAAGGTGGGAATTGAGCCCAATATTTCCTTTATTTAAATGTTAGCAATGACTTAAATCAACCCAAACCCAAACCCCCAACAGATACCATATTTCCCATGGGCTATGTTCAGTCTCTGGGTCACCAGCCTGCAATTACTATTTCCGGTGCACTTCTCTTGTGCTCTTGTCTTACTCAGTAGGTATTTTCTGTTAAGCTTACCAAAATTTATTCCAATGCTTTTGTTGATATATATGTCTTTCCGACTAGGTTAGAACTGTTCATGGGCAAGAACCACATCTTATTTGTTTTTATATTCCAAGTGACTAGTGCATAGCCTGGAACATAATTGCTCAACAAATGCTCATTAAATTGGAGGTCACTTTAACGTATTATTTTCACAAATGAGCTCCCATTATCTGCATCTTAGGGTAATTTAGGAATTAAGCACTTGACTAAGAATCTGGGGGAGTTCTCTGAGTGTGCATCAAAAGAACTTGGTTTACTTTCCTTTATTCAGTTAATAAGTGTATACTATCCCTGTGGTAGAAATGATCTGTAAGAATCACAAGTATGAGTGTTAAAGTAATGTGTGGTGCTTTGATAGCTGTAGCCTTGCTTCACTGCCTTTATTTTTGGAATAAAAAAAGAAACCACAAAACATGTCCCCAGTCTTTTCCAGAAAATCCCTCTCCTGATGTAACTTCACAAAGATGTGTCTGTGACTGGGCCAGTTCCTACCAGAGCATCAATGAAGGTGTGGGCGGCGTCTCCCTTATTCCCCCATATTTGCTTTTCTTCCCGCCACCTCCACCTCCCTCCCCACCCTGAACACCTCATCTCACCTTCTCCTACACACCTTGGTCTCCCCACCAAAGACCAAGTTGACAAAGGATGTCCGTGTTTTGGAAGCTGCCCCAATGCTCAAAGTAATAAAAATAAAATATTGATGGGAGCCAATGTGTTGAGTCCTGCTGGGTAAATGACATCAGGGCATTTAATGCTCACAGTGACTCAACTTGAAAGTACTTAAACTTGAAAGTTTCTACCAACACAGGTAGAAACACTGAAGCCCAAGTCTACCCAGCTCAGATGCTCTGAAGCTGGACTTGGTGTTCTCACTGTCTACACCCTCGCTTCTCAAAGCATCATCGCCCTGAAGCCTATGAGAAAGGTGGCATCTCTGGCCCCACTTTGGACGACTGAGTCAGAACCCGCATTTCAGCAAGATCCCCAGGTGAGTCCTGTGCATGGTCCAGCTTGAGAAGCACTGGTCCACACCGCACCCCGCCCTCTGGGTCCACACCTGCTGATGGTGCTCATACGCTCTGAAGCCCGGAAACCCCGCCACACTTCCCAGCTCCCCACTCTTCCTTCCGGCGCCATCTACTGCTCGAAGGGGGCGCTGGGATCTCATTTGACATATTTTCTTCTTCGACGATAGGCAGACATAGCATTAAAAAAAAATCGGGGCTGACTCCAGTCCTCGCCCCGAGATTCCTCCCTCTTTCTACTCTCTGCCGAGCACCACGTCTCATTCTCCATTTTTGGACACAGCTCAGGGACCAGAGAGGGCTGGGCTTGTGGCACTGGTGCTCCACGCAACGTATGGCCCGACTTTCGATCGTTCCAGAGGGTCCCCGACTCATAATGTCTTCATATGGCTGCTTCTGCCCTGGTGGCTGGGAGGGGAGGGGGCCTCTCCTAGGAAGCAGCCACCAAGCAAAAATCTCAGGAGAACTGGAGTCAAGGAAGTGGTGAGAGTACCAGGCACATGGATGACTTAACTAGAGCTATTCTTACATGGATGTTACTCAGAAGCAGAAGTCTAACCATGACGTGCACACTTTATTGAGTCCAAAAGACTGTGGAACTGAGTGGCTATAAAAGCGGGCTCTTCAAATACTTCATAAGGTTGAAGTTGTTGGATGACCAATGAAAAATTAATTTCCCATTTAAAACATCTCATACACCTTGGCTTCGACACAGCAGTGGGGGCAGAGGGTGTTTTTGGACGTCCTTCTAAGGCCCATGACGGTGTTGATAAATAATGTATATATTTTTTTCTTTTCAAGAGGTGGCTCCATGCTTTCTGCTGGCCAGTTCTCTTTGAAAGTCTTTTGTGCCCGTCACCGCCCTTCTGTGGGGGTCTGAGTGAGCAGAACAGCCGAGAGGAGTTCCTTCCCCTGAGATGTGGCCAGTTGGGGTGGAATACTGGTGCAGAGGCCATGCTTTCCGACAATGGAATAGAGCATGGAACTTTCTACCCTTCCATGTCATTGTCACTTCATTATTTTTCCACATTAAGTGAATAGAAAGAGTTCACAGAAATGATGCTGTTTTGCAGAGGCAGCATGGCACAGTGGACCAAAGACGTGACACCCGAGTGGCCAAGGGATGTATTTCACTGGGTTTAGCAAGCGATGGGAATGTCTTGATCCCAGAGTCAACCTGCTCAAAGGGGGTGCTGTGAGCTCATTTTACATATTTTCTTCTTCAACGATAGGCAGCTATCGCATTAAAAAAATCGTTATTGGTATTATTTTTAGCTCATACATTTTAGTGAATAAGACATCACATTTTTACAGAGAGGAGAGGCAGCGAGTGATGATGGAAAGAACAAGACTTTAGGCTGATGCCAATCCTAATTCTGTTATGAAGACTTTGGAAGCCTGTCATCCCAGCACTTTGAGAGGCTGAGGTGAGTGGATTGCTTGAGTCTGCTGGTTTGAGACCAGCCTGGGCAACTTGGCAAGACTTCATCTCTACAATAAAATAAAATAAAATAAAATAAAATAAAAAATTAGCTGGGCAAGGTAACTTGGAAGGCTGAGGCAGAAGGATCGCCAGAGCCCAGCAGTCGCTGGGGTGGCCATGAGTGTGCCACTGTACTCCAGCCCGGGCGACAGAGTGAGACTCCAACACACACACAAAAAACAACACTTGGGGGAATTGCCCAACTTTTCTGATTTTTTAACTTTCTTATATTTAAAAATGAGAAAATAGGTGGTTTTGTACTCTTGATTTGGAAAACACGCCTGTAAGCTGATGATAAGATAGTGAAACAGAGGGTTTACTATAAAAAGGGGGTAAGGGATCCTGTTTTCATGTAAGCTTTGCTTCTGAGATACAATATTTGAATGGTTTAAATTCTAGCACCTCATGCAGGTTCTCTAATTTTATTTTTCTTTGCAATTGAACATGGAGCTTGTTTATGCAAGGGTCTGGCTGAGGTCAAGACTCTCACTTTCTTTCTTTCTTGTTTTATTTTTTGTGTTGGAGTCCCACTCTGTCGCCCAGACTGGAGTGCAGCAGCCGCTCCCGGCCACCGCAGCCTCGACCTGCTGGCTCCGGCCATCCTTCTGCCTCAGCCTTTCAAGTAGCCGGAATTACAGGCACGTGCCACCACGCCCGGCTGATTTTTTAATTTGTTGTAGAGATGAGGTCTCGCTGCCCAGGCGGGTCTTGAACCCACAGGCTCAGGCAATCCACTCACCTCAGCCTCCCAAAGGCGCGGGATTACAGGCTGAGCCACCGAGCCCAGCTAAGACTCTCATTTTCAATATGCCTAGTCATCTTCATAATTTTCTGGACTGCATTGAGACCAACATACTCCTGTTACTAGTATCTATGCTTTTCTTTTCCTGTTTTCCACCATTTTGACAGAAATATAACGACACATTGCCACCAAATATTAAAATGATTGCACAGATATCGATGTTTGCTTGGATCACTCTATCTGCAGACGCAAAGAATTACCTGAAGTTGGGTAATTTATAAAGAAAAGAGGTTGATGTGGCTCATGGCTCTGCAGATTGTACAAGAGGCATAGTGCTGGCATCGGCTTCTGGTGAGGACTCGGGAAGCTTCCAATCGTGGCAGAAGTGAAGGGGAGCAGGTATGTCTCGTAGAGAGAGAGGAAGCTAGAGAAAGGAGTCGGTGCCAGGCCCCTAAACAACCAGCTCTCGTGTGAACTGGTAGAGTGAGAACTCACTCAGTACTGTGAGGATGGCACCAAGACATTCATGGGGATCTGGCACCACCCAGACCCTGTGGTCCCATCTCCTCCCATCAGGCCCTACCTCCAACACTGGGGACTGCATTTCAACAGGAGACTTAGAGGAGGCACATGTCCAGACTGTATAAACCATATTAAGGTAGTGATTGTTAATTACTGTCATTGCAAACACATTCCAGACCTTAGTGTTTTGTTTAATTTCTTTGCTCACGTAAAGCCCGATGGGGCTGGTGTTGCCTGGGCAGCGCTTCTTGAAGACACAGGACCCAGGGGTTCCAGCACTCTCCCTCGGTGGCTCCCTCGACTTCCTTGGTAGGCTGTGTTGGATCTTCTATGTTCAACAGTTGATGAGCAAAGAGACAGAATGCTTTCCCATATGCTCCCATATCGTTGGCCATCGGTGGTCAAGAGACACCATCTAAATTCAGGATGACTGGGAAACGTGGCTTTCTCATATGCCCAGGGGGAGAAACTCTATGGTTTGGGGTCTCCATGGACTTGTCCACCTGACATCATGGCCGTCACCTGAATTGTGAGCGAGCAAGCAACCATCTGCTTGGTTTCTTGAACTACCTGTCAACTGACATATGAACGAGCTGACATATGAACTGACATATGAACTGACATATGAACGAGATGGTGGTAATGAGTGAGCGGTTTACAGCCATTTACATGGGATGTGTGATGGGGTGAACACACGACTGCTGGAAATTGCCTGTATGTTTCATCTCTCAGAACTACATTTGCTGCCCAGTTGCTGCAAGATGATGGGGGTGAAAATGCCCAACACAGAGTTGGCATTGAGTGGTGGGTCTCTGAATTTGAAAACTGTGGATGTAGACATTGGTTTTCTTCTTTTCTTTCAAGGAAGGTGAATCCTATTTTCAAAAAGAAAAAACAGATTCTTCCACAGTCTCCTTTAGGAAACTCTTCTAGTGATAAATGGGTTCCAGCTAGAGTCGGCAACTTCCTGTATGTGGCCAACATTTGTTTTTCTACAGTTTAATCATGTTTAGTTTGAATGGTTCTCACAGAAATAGTAAAACATCTGATCATCATTCTTCCTAGTCTTCATCAATGCCAAGGGCATTTGGCCATCTGTAAGTCTTTTCTTCTTTTGTGTCCCTTAAAACTTTTTTGATATGTCTACCACTTTCCCACATTACTTAATGTACATTAGCCGCTATTTTTTGTGGTTCTTTGTGTGTGAAAACTGGGGCATTGTAACAGTTCACACCTGAGAAACTTTCCATTGACTTTTATTTTCTGCTCATTTCTGCATTGCTCTGGGTCCACCGAGAATGTGCTCATGTGAGTAGACCTCAGGTAAACAAGGATTTCATTACAAAATTCAGAATGTTAATTTATCTCACAGGGTTACTGTTATCTGAAATTCATCAGCCATATCATCACAACCAAAGGTTTTCAAAGAAGTAATTTTCTTTCTTTTTTTATTTTTGAGTCGAAGTCTCACTCATCCCAGGCTGGAGTGTAGTGGCATGTGTGCTCACAGCCACCCCAGCGTTGACCTACAGGGCTCCGGCGATCCTTCGGCCTCAGACTTTCAAGTAGCCAGAACTACAGACATGCGCTACCATGCCCAGCTAATGTTTTGGATTTATTGTAGAGACAAGGTCCTGCCAAGTTGCCCAGGCTGATCTCGGACCCGTGGGCTCAGGCAATCCTCTCGCCTCGGCCTCCCAAAGTGCTGGAATGACAGGCTGAGCCACTGAGCCCCGCCATCAGTGTATTCTTAAAAAGCAAAGTCAAAGCAGATGAGGTGTATTTATAGACTCATCGGTCAATGGATGGATGAAGGAGCTTAAAAACAAATAACAGGAAAATGTCAGCCAGGAGGGAGGAGGGGTTCACTGGGGAGTTCGCTTCCAGACCAACTCTCTGGAAGTTAGTCCAGCGACAGCTGTCCCTTGATTTGCGGAAGGGGGAAAATGGCACCAGGAGACTGGGACCTCAGGTGAAGAAGTGGTCGTGGAGTCGCGTCCTGGGGGGAAAATTCTGCATTGGGATGGGGCCGGGCACCATGGGCACGGTCGGAGGTGCGCGCCCTCCTGCACAGACTGGGACCTGGGACGATCTGGGGAAGGAGTAAAGTCTCCAGGGAGCGCAGACGCGTTGAAGCTTGGTCCTGGCCACTTGAAAGCTGTTTTGATTTGCAGCCAAAGACCCTGGGGAGGAGAGCCTGAGACTCACATTTGGGGTTGTGGGGAGAGTGTCGGGAAAACAGAGAGAAGGGGTAGAAGGCAGGGAATTCCGTTTTCAGAACAAAGAAGAGACGTAGATCGCAAGGCTTGGGGACACAGAGTCACGTCTTGGTGTGTTACCGTGAACGTGGGCAGCGTACTTCTTTTATCGTGAAATGAAGCACAAAAGTTGCCAGACATTCCCAGCGTGTGTCCGACATTGGACACAGGGGAGGTAGAGTAAATTTGCCCTGTCTTGAGGACACACAGGGGGGCTGCACGCCAGAGGAAGCATGACTGTTCTAACCCCCCACCCTTTAGAGTCTGGGAGGAAAGACTTGGGTTCTGCTGTTCACCTGGGATGGCGGGGCAGATGGGAATGGACCCCACCGCCTCCCTTCCAAAGCCTCTAAAGGAATGTTCGTGAGTGACTTTCATAGGGTCTCTTCAGAGTCCTTCAGAGTTCAGATGGAGAAATCCCTTTCCTAGATAATTGAAATATACGCATAAAAGGCAGACTTACTTCAGAAAAAGTCCCTTGGGAATTCTGAAGCCATGTCTGTTGCGGGTCCCTGCGCCTAGATTCTAACGTGCCTGCATCTCAGGGCCACAGCTTTGTCTCTGATCGGTCACTGTCCTCCTTCCTCCATGTCAGCGGATCTGTCGGAGGGGTGTGGTTGATGTGTATGATCGTGGACTCCCGATGTAGCTCTTTAAAGAGAGAGAAGAAGATGAGACAGGCCCCGTCTGCATACAGAAAAGGAAAGGGGAAGAAGAAAGGAAGGTGGGGGGAGGGAAGGGAATGCAGGAAGCAAACGGGTCAGGGCACAGCAACTCCACCTGCTTCAATCACACAAATGAACCGGCCCTACTTGCGAACAACCTCCTCAGTTGTGGCAGTTTTGGAGACACTGAGGAAGTGGGTTCACAGAGCTGGGCGCCTTGTTTCTGCTGAGCTGGCTCTTCTGCGACATAGATACGGCCGCTGTGTGTGTATGCACACTTAATCCACATTTAACTCAGAAAACAGTTACCTGACTATCCAGATTGCTTTGGAATTTCGCCTCAAGCTTCCCAAACGATCTGTGGCAACAAAACCAGTTTTTAAATTTTCTGAGGTCATGAACCGACATTTTTGTAACATAGAACAAAAATGAATTTCTAGAAAAATTAAGTTTAAGAACACCCTAAATCATGCAAAATGCAAGCCTCTAATATTTAACGTCAGATTCAACAAACACAGTTCTCTGTGAGATGTCTATAAAAGTTTCTAGGCCAGGTTCAGTGGCTCAGCCTGTCATCCCAGCACTTTGGGAGGCTGAGGCGAGTAGATGGCCTGAGCCCACAGTTCGAGACCAGCCCGGGCATCTTGGTGAGATCTTGTCTCTACAATAAAAAATAAACAATAAAAATAAGTTTCTAAATGCTCACCCTGAGTTTCTGTGCATAACCCCTTGCAGCACGTGAAAGTAGAGTCTGGCCAGCAGGTCCAGGAAACACCCTTTGTGTAGCACAGTCTGGATGTTTTCTGCAGAAAAGCTCTCTACACAGAGGGAAAGGATGCCGGGTTGGATTTTTTAGGTACAGCGCCGTTAGCTTGCTCTGAAACATAGACAAAAGCCATTGTGGTGTTTCTCAAACCATTTGGTTTTCTCATATAATTTGGCACTCGTTTCTTTTGAAAGAAGATATTTGATTGCATAAACAGTGCTGATTTTTTAAAATCACTGAAGTGTTTGCTTAAGTAAAATAAACTAGGGAATACATGAAACATCTCTGTTATCCACTGGGCCCTGTTTGTACCCAAACACTGGAAGGATGAATTGATTTTCACACTGAAAGTTTTAAGAATAAAAGAGCTTCTAAAATGTGAATAAGGGTATGGTATTCTGAAATGTGTTTACAACTGGCTGACACGATGTGCACATGCTTGCATGCCAATTTTTTCAATTATTTCTATTTTTTTTTTGTAATTGCTGTTTCTTTTCCCAAGTATAAAGAGCGAATGTGCACCATTGCCTAATTCGGTGTTGACTCAAGCAGTCTGAATTCGCACACTGGGTTGGAGTGGCTTGGAAGAGCGTGTACTTTGAAAACATTCTAAGTGGACTACGCATTTGCCTCTTGAACTACAAGACTTTTACCAGTTTTCATTGATCCCAAGTTGCCTCAGGGACTTTCCAAGCAGAGGTTAATAAGATTTATATCCTTAAATGTAGTAAGCTGGCCGGACTCGGTGGCTCAGCCTGTCATCCCAGCACTTTGGGAGGCTGAGGCAAGTGAATTGCCTGAGCCTGCAGGTTCGAGACCAGCCTGGGCAACATGGTGAGACCTCGTCTCTAAAATAAATTAAAAATTAGCCGGGTATGGTAGTGTGTGCCTATAGTTCCGGCTACTTGGAGGGTTGAGGTGGAAGGATCGCCAGAGCCCAGCAGGTTGACGCTGGGGTGACCATGAGCATGCCACTACACTTCAGCCTGGGTGACAAAGTGAGACTCCAACTCAGAAAAAAAAAAAAGGAGTAAGCTAAAGAAATGGAAGCTCGAGTTACAAAAAAATTCCCAGGCTATACATTTATTATTTGTGAGGAAGAACTTCTCTTTTAACAAAAAAATGCGGAGTGGAGCTATTCCAAGTCACCCCACATGGAACATGGGCTGAAAGGACTGCTGGGTTATGAAAATCATATTATTGTGATCGCATGTTTCCTTGAGCCGTGGCTATCACCAAGACCCTTCCAGGAGGGTGTTATTTACAATGCCCTATTGTTTGATGTCAGACTGCATGAATCTGTTTCAATAGTAGTTTATGACCATCACGCCTCTCTCTCTCTCTCGCTCTCTTTTTTTCCACTTTAGATTTGACTCTAGCAATGAGATTTGAAGAATTCTTTGGTAATTGAACCAATGCTCTACAAGTCTGGAATCTGAAGAAATGACTAAGTAAATTTTGGGTGGTAAGTGTGAAAGGAGTTCACCTGGCTACGTAAGTAACACGTGGCACTGAAACCCACAGAGTAGCCGCAGGCTGATATGCGTTGGCTTTGCTGTGGCCGCTGAGAGGAGCTGGCTCTCTGACGGTTGAATGAGCAGGTGAACAGGGTGTCAGAGCCCGTGGGGGCCTCTGTGGATGGGAGGTGGCCCTCAGGTGCTCAAAGGTTTGGTGTTGGTGTGTGACTTCTGGCTCTGCCCTTCGGATGCTGTGGGATGCCAAAATCTAAAAATTGCCCTACTTGCAGTGCTCCCCTCCCTCACGGGACCCTGCCAGTGTTTCTGGATGGCAGGAACCACCCAATGTCGTCAAATACATGCATACATTGAGGGTTCTGTGTCTCAGAAGAGGCAGTTTTGTGGAGAAGACACCCCTTCTCTGTCTCTCTCAGGTGGACCCACTTTCTGATCCCGGGGTGTTACGTGCCCTTTTGGGTGTATCCTGGGTCTTAGCACCCCACTTCTGCTCCCAAGCCTGTGCTTGTTGATAGACAGCCCAGCTGCGTGTGCTCTGAGGCCCACTTACCGGCCGTGTTTCTACAGCAATGACCTTGGCTGTGGTCTCAGCCACTGTCAGAAGAGCCACTCTTCCCAGTCACAATGCTGGCTCTGTCGGCCCCATTTTCCTTGTGTCCTGGAAAACCCAGGCTTGGGAGGTGAATGTGGAAGGGTAGCATGACAGCAGGGGAGTAGGTCGTGGATGCCCTCGTGTCTTCCCGCTGAGGGCTACCAGCCATGTTTCCCAGGAGTCTTGGGGGTAGGCTGTGGACTTGACTCTGGTCTGTTTTTCAACTGGAAAAATGAGAGAATTACGTATCTCCACCACCTTCTTAGGGGGGCTGCGTTTCTGGGTCGTTTTGGAGGGGATGAGGAGTTCCTCTTTCACGGCCTGGTTCCGCTGAGCAGGCCTGTGTCAGCATGTGAGACCCGGTTCTTGCTGACCCTGGAGTCTCTGGGTGACAAAAGGCCTTTTCAGAATCAGGTGAAAGAAACTGGGAGGGTGCTGGATGGTGGAGATTATGATCTTGTTCACGATGACGTTTCCGTTGGAAAAACACTCACTGAACTTCTGCTTTGTGACAGTTCCTTTCACAAAGTAACAGTGGCAACAGGACCTCATAGCTGCACATGGAACTCTTTCAAGTATTTGCTACTGTGTTTTATTAGCGTCTATAAGTTGACAACTAGGGAACTTGGCCAAAGAACTCGATGTATCTACCTCTGGTAGGCAAACATTTTTTTTAAATTTAAATTTTTACTTTGAATTGAGGACTAATAATTGTCTATAGTCATGGGGTCTGATGTGATGTCTTGAATGCTGTGGAATGATTATACCAAGCTAATTAGCGTGCTGACCACCTTTCACAGTTATCATTTTAATGTAGTGAAACCATTTAAAATAGACTCCTTTAGCAATTTCGGAATAGACAGCATTACTAACTATGGTCACCGTGCTGTGCATTAGATCTTGACAACTCAGTCTTCTCGCCTAACTGGAGCTTCGTACCCTGTGACCAACTCTTCCCTTTCCACCCCTTCCCCCCAGTAGCCTCTGGTAACCCCATGCTATAACCCCTCTATTTTTGTAAGTTTGGCATTTTTAGATCCGCATGCAAGTGAGATCATGCAGCATTTGTCTTTCTGTGCCTGGCTTCTTTCACTTAACAGAATGTCCTCCAGATCATTTGTGTGGTCACAAATGACAGAATTTCCTTCCTTTGACAGGCTGCCTGGTATTCCCTGTGTAGCTACATCTCTACCATGCCTTCTTTTTTTTTTTGAGTTGGAGTCCCACTCTGTTGCCCAGGCTGGAGTGCTGTGCCGTGGCACACTCACGGCCACTCCAGCATCGACCTGCTATGCTCCAGTGATCCTTCTACCTCAGCCTTCCAAGTGGGCGAAACTACAGGTGCATGCTACCACACCTGGCTAATTTTTAAAATTTATTGTAGAGACGAGGTCTCACCGAGTTGCCGGGGCTGGTCTCAAACCTGCAGCCTCAGGCAATCCACTCGCCTCGGCCACCCAAAGTGCTGGGATTACAGGCTGAGCCACGGAGCCCAGCCTACCATGCTTTCTTTACCCATTTACCTGCTGAGGAACTCTGAGATTGGTTCTCTGTCTTGGCTATTCCGAATAGTACGGCAGAACAGGGAGTGCAGACATTGCTTAGACATCCTGGTTTAATTTCCTTTGGATAGAGACCTGGAAGTGGGGATTGCTGGATCCTATGGGGGTTCATTTAATTCAATTCTTTTCTTCTGCAGCTCCTCCCTGCTGTTTTCTGTAATGGCTGGACTGATCTACATTCCCACCAGCAGTGTGCCAGGGTGCCCTCTCTTTCTGTATACTTGTCAGCACTTCTTACCTTTGTCTTTTTGATAACAGTGTTCTAACAGGCATGAAGTGATGGCTCACTGTGGCTTTCGTTTGCATTCCTTGACCACTAATTATGTTGAGCATTTCTTCACAAACCTGTTGGCCATTTAGCAAACTCTTGAGCTAACCGATGATCCACTTACTCTTTCTCTGTTCTCTCTCTTTGTTCTGTCTCCCTTCACACACAGACACATACTCCTCATTATAAATATTTATTGAGGTAGCAGTGGGAACGAAAATCATATAGCTGTCCCGTCACTTGAGCAAGCTTTAACTTATTACTTGCAAGACTTCCATTCATGTGCAGATAAGCAAAATACTTTGATCTATACTTTTCCGAAGTCATGCCTCAAGGTGGGAAATATTGGTTCTTCATTTCAAAAGTAGCGATAGGTAACACATTGTGTTTCATGACTGAGGTGTGCAAAAGGGAGAAGAATGGTAGAAATCCAAAGAAGGAAAACCTTTCAGGGGAGCTCACCATGGAACCTCTTGAACTATGAATCAGAAGCGGGTGGTAAGGTTTCCAGCAAAGCCACCTCAATGCAAGTCTTACCACTTAACGATGTCAGCACAGGGAGCGCCATAATTCTGCGAGTACCACACCCAACAACTCCGAGGTTTTCTGGACAATCACACAAATGGTGTCTTTTAGCCTGGCACTGAAAGCATTCAACCTTAATTCTGAAGGCTTCTTTCATGTCCCCAACATCTGAGACAATTCAGTGTCATTTTTTTTTTTTGAGTCCGACTCTCACTCCATTGTCCAGGCTGTGCAGTGACCTGTTGGGCTCCGGCAATCCTTCCGCCTCAGCTTTCCAAGTAACTGGAACTGCAGGCATGTGCTACCACCCCCAGCTAGTTTTTTGATCTATTGTAGAGATGAGGTCTTGCCAAGTTGCCAGGGTGGGTCTTGAACCCACGTGGGCTCAGGCAATTCACTCACCTTGGTCTCCCAAAGTGCTGGGATTACAGGTTGAGCCACCGAACTCAGCCCAGTGTTCTGTTTATCTGAGGTGCCACCTGGTTCTCGAGTCGGCTGTGGGTGACATGTCACGTCCAGTGTGTTCTGTGATGCAGGCTGCTAACTCTGGGGAGACGGATGGTGCGTGGTCACGTTCACTTTGAGGACCACAGTCAGGCTTCCACCACCATCCTTGAGGCGTGCAACTGTTGATTTATCAATGTCTTTGTTTTTAAGAAGGAAATATTTTCAAGGTGGCCGCACCCTCTGTGTACGCCGTTTGTCAAACAAAGTGTAATGTTAGATCCTCTCATAACTTCATAAATAAAAATGCATTTGCTTTGAGGGATGGAGTAAGATGACAAGCTTTCCTTGGCATCTATATATTTAAAAGGTCATGAAGAGATTAATGGTTGTTGGCAGCTGGTCACATTTCTTTGATGTACACGATTTCTTTTTCCACTGGAATCCTGCACTCGCCACCGCCTGGACTAGTTGCCCACACATTAACGCACATAAATTATGGTGTGTGTATGACGTCACTTCCAGCTTAGCTGGATAAAAGCACAGTGGGATTTTTTCCCCCTGTATACAGGTTTTGTTTTGGTGGCATTTCTGCTTCCTAATAAATTCCAGACAGTCCAAGTAGATATCCAAAGCCAGTTTTGATGTATTTCAGCGTTCTGTGTTCAGTTGCACTCTGTTTGGGAGATGTCCTACTTGGAAGTTACTAAGATTTATAGATATTTGGAGAGCTATTTGCAGAAATGGGGGTCACTAGATGCCTATAATCCCACTACATATAGTTTACCTTTCGGTTTTTTAACTCAAATTCCAAGTTTTGGTAACTCGGATGTGACAGTTAATAACCTATCAACTTAACTTCATCATTTACTAATAATTCCAACTTTGATTTCTTTCTGCCCTATTATAAGAAGGATGTTAAAAAAACTTGATGGAAGGCCGAGTGAGGGGATTGCCTGAGTCCACGGGTTTGAGACCAGCCTGGGCAACTTGGCGAGACCTCATCTCTACAATAAATCACAAAAATAGTTGGGCAGGGTAGCATGCACCTGTCATTCCGACTACTTGGAAGGCTGAGGTGGAAGGATCAACGGAGCCCAGCAGGTCGACACTGGGGTGGCCGTGAGCGTGCCACTGCACTCCAACCTGGGCCACCAAGTGTGACTCTGACTCAAAAAAAGAATTGAAATGAACTCTGGGGCAGATCTAGAAGGTGTCTCCTCTATTTACACTGCCTTTTAAAAAAAAATCTTCACAGACAAGCCAACTTTGTAATACATACCACTTTGCTAGCATGGAGTGTTAAGGTGCCCAAATGCCTTGCAGTGGCCTCAGCCCACCGAGCCTCCTTCTGTTCCTTCCAATTTTTTGTACTCTGAATGCAGAAGTTGGCTTGTTCCATTACCAAAATCATCTGAAAAGGGAGTGTCAAAGTGTTTTTATTCTGGTGTTTCTAATATTTTAATACTAACAGCACAACACAATAAATGTTTGTGGGGTAAATAACAATGTAAACAAATGACACATTGGGAAGGGTAGATTTTTAATTTTGCTTAAACGACACACAAAACAAGAAAACGTTAAAATCTGAACGTGCAATTTCTCAAAATAAAAAAAAATTGTTAAGTTCAACATATTGAGGAAATAGAGGATGCCAAACCTATACACATTTTAAGAAAGGAAAAAAACAGTATTAAAATTGTTATATTCAATATACCAATAGCAAAAGATGAATGCAAGTCAGATACAAGTCACATTTGACTTCTACAATTACATGAGGTGCTCAAAGAGGTTCCCATCAGCATCCAGATACTTCTGATTACAACAAACTAAAAGTAATACATAGATAATATCTCTTCAAATGAAGCTGGGCTCGGTGGCTCATCCTGTAATCCTGCGCTTTGGGAGGCTGAGGTGAGTGGATTGCCTGAGCCCGTGGGTTCAAGATCCACCCACTTGGGTAACTTGGCGAGACCTCATCTCTACAATAAATCAAAAATCAGCTGGGCGTGGCAGTGCGCGCCTGTAGTTCCAGCTACTTGGAAGGTTGAGACGGAAGGATCGCCGGACCCAGCAGGTCGAGGCTGTGATGGCCGGGAGTGGCCACTGCACTCCAGTCTGGGTGACAGAGAGAGATTCCAACTCAAAAAAATAAAAAATAAAAAAATAAAATGGGTGTACATTTTTCTGGCACCCCTGCTGTATATATATAACAGAGATGGGGTCTTATATGTTGCCCAGGCTGGTCTCAAACTCCTGGCCTCAAGCAATCCTCCTGCCACGGCCTCCCAAAGTGCTGAGATTACAGGCGTGAGCCACCTCACCCAGTCTATATCCTTTTAATATAAAGGATCTGTGTTGGAAGACCGAAGGTGGACTGTGGTATTGTGAAATATATATTTGATCCTTGTTATCTAGCATACAACTAAAATCCTTGGAAGCTCCAATGTGAGAAGTGTCTTCTTGGATATTGATGAGCTGGTGTCTCTTCTTCTTTGAAGGACACCAGTGCTATCAGATCAGAGACCCACCATTATGACCACAGTTCATCTTAATTATCACCGGAAGGACCAAGGCAGGGTTAGAGGGCTGAGACTTTTAGCCTATGCCTAACCTCCAGGGAAGGGGGAGGGTCCCAAGGGTGAGCTGATCACCCATGGCCAATGCTTCATCAGTCATGCCTACATAATGAAGCCTCCACAAAAACCCAAGAGAACGGGGTCCGGAGGAGCCCCTGGGTGACTAAACACGCAGAGGTCCCTGGAGGGTGGCACACCCAGAGAGGGCACAGGAACTCCATGGATCTTCCCACGTGGTTAGCACTTTATCAGTAGCCTTTACAATAAACTGGTAAATGCAAAGGAAAGAAAGAATTTATTCAATTAAATTCAAAAAACATGTCCTGAGAGTCCCTATAGGTCATCACCGACCCAAGCACTACCTGCACACAAGACCCTGCTCCGATGACTAGTAACGTTTCCAAATGACAAAAAATATTTCCATAGGCAGATGGTGGTCATTGGGGTGGTCCCTAGACTGTGGACATGGTGGTGACGGTAATGACAACTGTTTGGGTTGAAAAGGAGACTGACCTCTACTCTGTGACAGGTCAGCTGCCAGGACTGTGTGGTAGTATCCCCTCTTTGCACTTTGCACTCCTTAAAGATTCTGCTTTTTCACTTTATTAGCATTTGCGAATCTATACTTAGGCCAAAGAACTCAAGAGAACCGCCCCAGGAGGCTGTTCAAAACCTGGATCTGACTGATGATCTGCTTTCTCTCTCTCTGTGTCTCTCTCTCCTCCCTTTTCTCTCTCTCTCTCCCTTCTGTTTTTATTTTTCTTTATCTTTCTCTCTGTCTCTCTTTTTGTCTCTCTCTCTTTCTTTGTCTCTCCCTCTCTCTCCTCTCTTTTTTGTCTCTCTCTCTGTCTCTCCCCCCTGTCTCACTCTCTTTCCTCCCTTTTGTCTCTCTCTTTTTGTCTCTCTTTCTTTGTCTCTCTTTCTCTCTCTCTCTGTCTCTCCCCCTCTCTGTCTCTCTCTCTCACCTCCCTTTTGTCTCTCTCTGTCTCTCTTTCTTTCTTTGTCTCTTTCTCTCTCTTTTTCTTTGTCGCTCTCTGTTCTGTCTCTTTCCTCTCTCCTTATCTCTCTCTGTCTCTCTCTCTCTTTCTGTCTCTCTTCCTCTCTCTGCCTCCCTCCCCCCTCCCCCCGTCTCTCTTTCTGTCTCTCTCCTCCCCTTTTCTAACTTTCTTTTTTCTGCACATGCCCACATGCTCCTCCATCTCCATCTGCAGGACACAAAACAGCCAATAATCCCTGCCCTTGTGGAACTTGCATAACAATGGCAGAATTTGGACAATACACCAACACAAGTAAATCCCTCCTCTATTACATTGGTGGGTGACAGGGCTATGAAGAGAAGTAGAGAAGGGACATGGATGAGCCATGGAGAAGGGAGGTGATATAATTCCAAAGGAAGGTGGTCAGAGAAGGTCTCTCTGTGAAGAGATGTTTGAGCAAAGCCCTGAAGAAGGAGGTGGAGAAAGCCAGGTGGACATCTAGGCAGAATGTTCCTGGCACAGGGAATAACACAGACACCAACATGTATGCAACGAAGCAGGAAAAAGAAGCAAAACAGGACCCGAGTCGAAGAAGAGACCATAGTGACACCAGGCATTCATCTGCTTGGCCACTATCACAGGACATGCCATCTGGGTAGCCCAAATGACAGATGTTTATGTTCTCATCATTCTGGGAGCTGGAAATCCAAGAGAAGGCTGTCAAGGGTGGTTTCTGAGGAGGGCTTTCTTTCTGGCTTGCAGACAGCCACCTTCTTGCTGTGTCTTCCCATGGCCTTTTCTCTATGTGTGTGTGGAGAGACAGAGATTTCTGGTATCTCTTCTTCTTTGAAGGACACCAGTGCTATCGAATTAGAGACCCACCATTAATTATTTCCTTAAGGCCCTAATCCTCAAATATCATCATCACACTGGAGTTTAGAGCTTCAATGAGGGAGTTTAGGGGCTTACAATTCATCCTATAACAATCAATCCACGACTACAAACAGTTGTAACTCAGAGAGAGGTAAGCAGTGGGGAGATGTGATCAGTTTCATTTTTAAAAGATCACCTTGGCCTGAGCTCACAGGTTCGAGGCCAGCCTGGGAAACTTGGCAAGACCTTGTCTCTACAATAAATAAAAAATTAGCTGAACGTGGTAGCATATGCCTATAGTTCTGGCAACTTGGAAGGCCCAGGTGGAAGAATTGCCAGAGCCCAGCAGGTTGACGCTGGAGTGGCCGTGAATGTGCCACTGCACTCTAGCCTGGACGACAGAGTGGGACTCCAACTCAAAAACAAAACAGACAAACAAAAAAGATTACCTTGGTTGATGGGAAGCTTGGAGACCAGTTAGAATAAAATGGGGAGAGATGGTGGCTGTGGCGGACTGGAGCATGTGGGGGTCTCTGTGCAGATGAACTTGAGCATGGCCTGGATTAAGCGTCTGTCACACCAGTGAGCTCTTCTGTGACCTCTCAACTTCTTTGTGCATGGTCCTCTTATAAGACTGCTGAGTCTTCATCTGTTGTAAAATGTGTAGGGAATTTCAAATTAATTAAACTCAACGTTGATAGTGAAAATGGCAAAGCTTACTCATAAAACTTTAAAATTCAGACTAGAATATTTTGCCCAATCTCTATTAGCATGACACGTTCATTTGTTTGCACTCCGAGGTTATCCCGAGTAGAAGAAAAATCAGGTGAAAGAGTGCATAACTCGTGGTCCATATGAATGGGTTTTGGTTGAAAACCTGCTTGCCTCCAAACTTCACATGGCTGGCCCTTTCTGGGCATTCAGGTCTCAGCTCACCACTTCCCCCCTCCCCCCAACAAACATTCTGCGACCACTCAACTTCAGTTACTTCCTGCTGGTCCTTTCCCTCCACACGTTCTCTGTTTTCTGCATGGCACTGTCACTCTCTGGTATTCTGTTGTTTGTTTGTTGCTTGTTGTCTGTCTGTCCCCCTAGAATCTGCACTCTTGGAGAATGAGGTCTCTGTCACACTCACCACCGTGTTTCCAGCGTCTAGAGCAGTGCCTGCTGCATGGTAACCGCCTGGTAAATATTTGTCAAGTGAATGAAAGACTAACAGAAGAAACATAGAGACCTGCCATGCAGCTCAGCAAGGCTTAGAGGCAGTGTAAGGGGAACGAAATCCCTTCTGTGTAGTGCAATACTGAAGGCTGACAGGGACCACACAGCAGACAAAGGGCCTGGCAGCTTTCCGGGCTGGAAGGCTTGTGTTTTGATGGTTTATGTGCAGACCTGGGAGTCCAGAGATTAGGTGTTTCCATCTGCCCTGCCACCGCTGAGCAACTACAGCACGACTCATGAACTTCTCTGCACGTGTTTGTCTTTCCATCTGGATGGTGTCACCGGCTACTTTAAACATGTAGACACTTTCACTGGCCCATGAACCTGTATTTATGCTGTGCCCTTCAGGCGACTAAGTTCCGTGTGGAAGTGAGCCCTGCTTCTCCCTTTGGTCTCTGTGCCATCCCTCCCTGGTGGGCCAGATGACACTTGCCCTGGCCTCCTCCTGCTGCCTCCCAGCCTGTCCCCAGTAGTGTCCTCACACAGGGAGGCTGCACTACTGTGCCAGAAAGGGCAGGGCTTTGAGCACCTGAAGACATGTCATTCCCTGCCTTCCTTCCTCTTTGCTTGCTGGCTTACCTGGATGGACCTGCCAGCTCCCACCAGGCACTCTTTGGCCCGTCGCAGGCCAGAGAGAGGCACAAAGCTTCTGCTCAGTTCTCGCTTGGTAGTGCTGGGAAGTGACACCTTTTGCCCAGACCCAAGAGGTTACCTGTGTCCCTCCCATCTCCCTTCCCTGTGAACAGAGGTTGGATGTCTTCCTTTTTGACTTGACTGCATTCTTACCTCTTTTTTTTTTTTTTTTGAGTTGGAGTCTCACTCCATAGCCCAGACTGGAGTGCAGTGGCCGCTCCCGGCCACCGCAGCCTTGACCTGCTGGGCTCCAGCGATCCTTCTGCCTCAGCCTTCCAAGTAGCTGGAATTACAGGCATGCGCTACCACGCCTGGCTGATTTTTTAATTTATTGTAGAGATGAGGTCTCACTGCCTAGGCGGTTCTTGAACCCGCGGGCTCAGGCAATCCACTCACCTCAGCCTCCCAAAGGTGCAGGATTACAGGCTGAGCCACCGAGCCCGGCTCATTCTTACCTCTTAAAAGTCACCTTCTCTCTGGGTTTGGCTCTGAGTTCTGGGCTCTAACCTTGACTCTGCAGCTGGAGGGATATTGGGCATGGTAGTTCCGGGCATACGCTTTGGACCCAGCCACACTTGGATTAAAATCCCAGTGACATGACTAGCTCTTGATTTTGGAAAAGGTACCTGGCCTCTCTGAGCCTCAGCTTTCTCACATGTAGAACAAAGATGAGGAGGGGTTGTGAGAAGAAAATGATATTATCTGGGTCAGTAATTCAGCAGAGAGCCTGGCCATCATCCATGACTTGTGTCCCCTGCACCAAGCCAAGGAACCCCACCCCGTAACATGAGACACTCACTCTTCTTCTTGGTTCCAGGAGTTGTTATTGAGGAAGTGAATTGTCTGGTTAAGACATTAATCTCCACCTTTTTGAGACCTCTAATTTGTTCTGTTAGATAATCAAGTGACTTTCAACTTAGATGCTGTTGGCTCACCAGTTAGTCTTTGAGGGCTGGTGTTGTGGAGGTATTTGGTAGGTATATAGCTGGTGCTCAGAGAGGCAACCCTGAAAAAAGAAAGTTTGCTGTGTGATGCCACACCTAACCTAACAAAGTAGAAGAGAAAAGAGAAATGGTGACATTTCCTGGAGAACGAGGTTCTGAGAGCCAATGTGAACTGCGCCAACTGGATTATAATAAGTGACTTCTTATGGAATACTCAGATTTTCTTGAGATATTCCTGCTGGTTCTTTCCCTCCACAAGCTCTGTTTTCTGCATGACACTGTCACTCTCTGGTATTCTGTTGTTTGTTTGTTGCTTGTTGTCTGCCTGTCCCCCCTAGAATCTGCACTCCTGGAGAATGAGGTCTCTGTCATGTTGGATAAGAGCAATGTTGTTTTCAAAGATTTTGTTCTGAAACTGACCTGATCTAATATCTTCCATGCAAGGAATGACGTATCCGCTTTCCCAACCATCAGCTCGATGACATGTTTGCTTAGTCCCATGGATGGAATTTCTTTTTCCTCTAAAAAAGAAAATATCTCAAGAAGGT
Organism: Carlito syrichta; assembly: GCF_000164805.1. Lineage (NCBI taxonomy): Eukaryota > Metazoa > Chordata > Mammalia > Primates > Tarsiidae > Carlito > Carlito syrichta. The sequence continues at coordinate 216,714 of NW_007257615.1, forward strand.
CACTTTACATACACTTTCCAACTCATCAAGTCAGGCAGCAGTGGTGTGTGATACTCTTTTCTGGCTTTAAGCTCTAATGTATCTTGCAGATTAGACAGTGAAAGGGGTGGGACTTATTGGTGTTAAAAGTCAGCTTCAGCACCAAAAGAAAGAAAGACAAGAAGAAAAGGGAAAGAAAGAGAAAGAGGGGAATCAGGAAAGCACTGAAGGAAATATCTGTAAGTCAAATGTTGCAGAGAAAAACCCCCAACCAAAATCTATTTCAAAAAATGCTGGAGGAAATGGTCTATCTTTTTATGTGCTTAAGAAAACAGTTAAAAAGAACATCACAGCATTGGGTCTATTAAGTACAGAAGGCCAGTGATTTCCCAGATATTTCCAGGTTCCATTTAAAACAGAAGTCTCCTATCAAGCAATCCTTTGAAATTATTTACTCTTCTATGACTGCAAAGTATGGAAATGTGATGCCTTTAATGGAAACCTTAATAAGTGGCACATGCTAGAGAGTGTCTACTGATGTGCTTTATGGGCTGGGATTCTGACATCACAGGACTTGCCAGGCTACACTTGTGGTCCCAGTAAATGCCCAGGCATGTGGAAGAGGATTTAGGGAGGGAGCCTTCGAGCAAGAAGGGCATGGACCATTTCTGCTCCCCAGAAAGACAAGGTGGCCAGCGTCTATCTGCCCGGAAGCCAACGGTGCCAGTAGCCAGAAGCAGAAGTGTTTGGATTAAGGACTTTGTTTTGTTTAAGAGATGGTGACTAGGTGAGCACCATAACTTGAAAGAGGTTTTTCTTCTATTCAGTATAAAGGAATGTTTTGTAAAGACCTGGTTGTGAATCCCTGGAATAAAACCGTGTGTAATATTTTTAGCACATATTTAATTGGCAGGAAAAAAAGTAAAACCACCCAATGTATGATGTTAAAATGGCACTCTGGATAAAATCCACTCCCCCGATTGAGAAAATTTAATGTGCCCCTCCAAATGCATATTTTCATACAAAATAAATATATGTTGCAGTTATACATCCTTAATTTTATTCTGAAATAGTACTAGCAGCTCACAGATGAATAGTCTCCCCTGGCAAGTTATTTTTCACTGAAATGTTTTTAAAACATTCTTACTTGGGGAATGTTTTGACTTAACAATTCAGGCATTCTGCATTAAATAGTAATTGATTTATTGACATCTGATGGATTCATACTCGCATTCCATGGTTTAAAAAATCTGTTAAAACGTTGTTAATAATCTGTGGGCATATATTTCAAATAACTGTCATTAAATTTAGAATAACTGTCATAAATAGAGAGAATTAAATTTAATAGAGTAGTTGCTATATATTTAGATACCAATGAGCACTTAGAGGCAGATTTATTGAGGGTTTAATCATGGCTGGGCGGAGTCATGCCTCTTCAGCAAATATATTCATTTTATGTCTTTTGTCTTATTTTTCTAAATGGTTCGTAGGCATTTGAATTGTTAGCGCATGAAAAGCCAAGTGTCAGTAAATTAGTGTTCAAAATATACAGAATGCATTCGCTTTCCCAAGACAATGCAAGCAAGACTGTACATTCTTTCTTTGTGAGCCTGGAAACATCCCATCTGCAGAGGCTCAGAGAAGCCCAGAGAAGAATGACTGTTAGGAGTGGAGGGATAGGAAATGCATCTGATCTTTTTCATGTTTGCCAGGCAGTGGAACAGTTGACTAACTTCCTTGAAGATGTCTTTGATACAATGGATAAGCTATTAAAGATGGATACTTTTAACAGCATTGTTCAGAAATGTAAGTTTGATACACTATCATGGTTGGTTTTATTTCATTTTTAAATAACAAGGCATATCTTCCAAACTATCTGGAGAGGCTGATTCTTTCTACCTCTTTCAGCCCACTCTGCCTCAAGTTTGGAACATTTTGTTAGATCACTTTGATCTTCTGTTTGACTTTTGCTTCATGGAAAAAATGCTCATAAACCTTCAGAGAAAGTCTTTTTTTAATTTTAGCTTTATTCAAGAATTATAAACAGTGAACAGATCTATAGCAAAACGATTTTAAGAGCACTTAGGACCCACATGCTAATTTACTTTCTCACCACCAAAAAGAGGCTTGTCTGCTTTTTTTAAAAAAAAGGTTTTAAAAAGTTCAACTTTGCTTAGTGAAAAAGAACTCCATTTTTAAGTGGCTACAAGTATTACCTTTCAGGCTTTTTAAAAAAATTAAGATCTCTAAAGCAACCATCTTCTTAAAGATGTTATGAACAAGGATTGGCATGGCACTTGAAATGGCTTCAAGAGCCCAGCTCCTCTCGACACGCTGACAAACACTTCACAGATGTGTATATTCGCTGCAGCCATGACAAGAGAGGATACACCATCTGTGACCACAAACACGTCTGCCTGGCTTCATGCTGCGGTGGCGGAAGGCCACAAGACACTGGGGGGTGGGTAACCTGTTCCCTTGAATCCATCATCATTCTAGCCTGATTGTAGCTGCTCTACAAATGACGGGCCCTACTGGTTCAGCTCTGTACTCTTAGATGCTGGATAACAACAGTGCCTTCAGATAAAAACAGCACACAACATTCTGAGTCTTTGCCCTTGGCATTTTGCAATTCCAGGAACATCTTTCAGCGTAGAAAATGAAAAAACGGATTAAAGATTGCTTACTCTGCTGTTTTTCTAAAATATAATTTTCTAAAGCAGGGTCCCATCCCCTGGGGTGCGGACTGATACTAGCCCGTGGCTGTTAGGAACTGCACCACACAGCAGGAGGCGAATGGCGGGCAAGTGGAGTTCCGTCTTCTGTCAGATCAGTGGCAGCCTTAGATTCTCGTAGGAGCATGGACCCTATTGCGAACTGCGCATGGAAGGGATCTAGGTTGCGGGTCCCAGTGAAAATCTAATGCCTGACGGTCCCCACCCCACTCGCGGTCCATGGAAAAATTGTCTTCCACAAAATGGTCCCTGATGCCAAAAAGGTTGGAGACTGCTGTTCTCAAACTCTATGTCTCCTGGGCCAAATCACACTACTGAGAGATTTTATTTAGAAAATCACTTAATTCTATGTAAAACTTTAGATTTTGGCTTCTCTTAAGAAAACCAGATCTGACCACATGAGCATTTTCTCTGACCATACCACCTGAAATGAGTGGTGACTGCACATTCTGTGGAGACTGCTTAATTTTGACAATCTTCCCCACCCCTGAACCACGATGCTGGCTGGCTTCTTGCCTCATTTTCCCACGGCCCTCCAGTTGGCCTTTGGTCTTCGAGCCCAGAAGCATGGGGTTACTCCGAAGGGCCAGACACGGTCATCGGTGCCCCTGGATCAGTCAAGTTCCTGTTCTGGATAGATGTTACCCATTCTTCAGAACTGGACTTTTTCTTTGGTGGGATATTACTACATTGGGGTGGAAGGCGTTTGGGAAATCTACAGACCACTCTCCTCAAGGTCTCATTCAGTGACTCTAGCCACTCCCTGCAGAGCTGAAGCAGTGTGAGGAATTCTGCTCTGGGTGCAGGCAAAGGAGCATCTCCTCCCGTGGGGGTGGCATGTCGTATACAAGTCTCATCGGAGAAGGCCAGCCTCAGGTGGACAGAGACTCTGTTTGCTTTTTGTGCTGAATCCCATGTACCTAGAAGAGGATTTGTGGCATGTAGTAGTTGCTCAATCAATATGTCTTGAATGAACTATTAATAACGGGATTGTTTGCAGAATGTCTAAGTTTTCATGTAAGCAAGAATTTTTTTTGTTGTTTTGAGTTGGAGTCTCACTCTGTCGCCCAGAATGAAGTGCAGTGGCCGCTCCGGGCCACCGCAGCCTCGACCTGCTGGGCTCCGACGATCCTTCCGCCCCAGCCTTCCAAGTAGCCGGAACTACAGGTGTGCGCTACCACACCCGGCTGATTTTTTGATTTATTGTGGAGATAAGGTCTCTCTGCCCAGGCGGGTCTCAAACCTGCGGGCTCAGGCAATCCACTCACCTCAGCCTCCCAAAGGCACGGGATTACAGGCTGAGCCATGGAGCCAGCGTAAGCAAGAAACTTAAATAACCATTACTATTGTTTGCCAAGTACCTTCTTTGTGTTCGGTTCTTTACAAACATCACTTCATTTATTTCTCATAGGGGTAGAAATTATTGACCCCATGAGAGTCATGGGGTCATTGAGACTCAGAGATCTTTGATTGTCTAAGGTCCTCAGAGCTCTCTGTCGATTGACCCCAAGAGCAGGGCTTTTACTCAGGTCACTTTGACTCCAGAATGTATGTGTTCTTTCTGCCACTCCTTGTTTTCTTTCTAACATAAAACTGTCTTTCAAAACATTGAGCAGGAGTGACCGTGAGTAGACTGTCTCAAGGACACTGAGACTTCTGACAAATTGCTGACACGGTCAACACAATCAACTCTCCTGGCTTATTTTTATTCCACAACATCAGCCATTTGGCTGAGTTTGCTGCTCATTTCTGGACCTTGCAGGGTAGGTGAATCAAGCATGCCAACGTTCATCTGGGAACCTGGAGAAGAAGGGCCAACGACACCGAGGAAGACCCTGTAGCCGCAGGCTCTCATCTGCAAGCCGGCCCTTGGCCCCTCCAGCCCCGTCCCATTTCAGCAGAAAGGCTGGAGGGTTAATTTCCCCTCGCCCTCTGGTTTGTCCTACCCTGACTCGAAAGCCTGAGTTGGACTTGCAAAGCTCTCGGCCTCCCTTGCTTCCTGCTGCCTGTGTGTGCCTTGTCTCAGAGCCTCGCTTTTGCACGTCTAGCTCTGGCCTGGTCCTCTTATTCCAACTCCCGATTGCTCCCCAAATGAGGCAGTTTGGGGTTGTGTGTTTTTTACCCTGCACAGTAGCCAGGCCCAGTCTGTCCAGTCTCAGGAGTGCAGCAGGCCAGTCTCAAGGCCCTCGGCTTAGAGTTGGACTGTTCTGGCCGATTTAGCTGGAGAAGCTGCTTCGTGTCTGTGTCTCATGGTAACAATGGCCTCCTTGTTTCATGGAGTTGTGGGGACAGTGTTAATCGTGCTTATGAAGTCATTAATTGAAAAATGCTCATGAACTGAAGGTGGTATAGTAATAACAGTGTTTAACTGTTAAATTTTTATTAACTTATATCTATACCTAATTATGTAGGTTTAACACATAAACAGCCTTCACACACAAAAATCAAATCATTATGAATCCAGAATAGGGAGTCAAAACTGAAGCACATGTAGAAAATGGTAGAACTTGCTGTGAAGTCACTTGGGTCTGGAGTTTTCTTTGTTGGAAGGTCTCTAATTAGAAGCGAATATTTTTTAAAAAGACGGAACACTTGTCTATTTCTTCTTGAAGGAACTTTGAAGTCTGTGTCTCAAGAAATGTGCTTATTTCAGCTGAGCTGTCAAATCTATTGGCGCAGAATTTCTTTTATTATCCTTTAAATATCTGTAGGTTACAGAGTAATATTCCTTCTTTTATTTCTGATATTTATAATCTGTTTCTCTCTTCTCTCCCTCAGTTTGACCGTTTATTAATTGGTGATTTTTTCCATGATTTTCCTGGAAAAAATCAATTTCATTGACTTCTGCTTCAATCTTTATGATTTTCTTCTTCTTCCTTTAGATTTACTCTGCTTTTTTCTAAGTTTCTTAAGACAAAAGCCTACCCCACTGATTTGAAGTCTTTATTCTTTTCTAATATAAGCATTTAGTGCTATGCATTTTCCTCAAAGTATTGCTTTGACTGCATCTTATGTTGCCTTCTGTTTTTATTTTTCATGTAATTCAGAATATTTTCTAGTTCTCCTTATAGCTACCTGTTCAATCTACAAGTCATTTAGAAACGTGTGTGTGATTTTCAAACATTTGTATATTTTCCAGACATCTTTTGGTCATTGACTTCTAGTTTAATTTGATTGTGATTAAAAAATATGCTCTCTGTGTGCCATTATCTTGTGCTTCTTAAGGTTTGTTAAATAGTCTGGAGTATGGTTTAGCTTGGTGAATATTATGGGTGCACTAGGAAAGAATGGGCATTCCTCAGTTGCTGCATGGAGTATTCTATAAAAGCAAATTTTAAAATAAAGTATTTGACCTTTTCTTGCCTTCTTCTATATATGCTTGCATATACTATTAACACTGTACATTGCTAGTGTTTTTGCTTAGAAAGCCAATTATCTTTCAAAGCAACTAATATTTAAAGACTGATTTTTTATTTGTCTTTATTTATGTCTTTCCCAGCACTCATTTCTTTGTATATATTCAAGTTGTTTTTTTTTTTTTGAGTTGGAGTCTCACTCTGTCGCCCAGACTGGAGTGCAGTGGCCACTCTTGGCCACTGCAGCCTCGACCTGCTGAACTCCGGCGATCCTTCCGCCTCAGCCTTCCAAGTGGCTGGAACTACAGGTGCGTGCTACCACACCCAGCTAATTTTTTGATTTATTGTAGAGATAAGGTCTCGCCAAGTTGCCCAGGTGGGTCTCGAACCCGTGGGCTCAGGCAATCCACTCACCTCATCCTCCCAAAGCGTGGGATTACAGGCTGAGCCACCGAGCCCAGCTCACATTTTTCTTTTTATGGTTTCATATTCTTTCTGCTTGAAGAATTTTTCTTTTTCTTTCAGCACTTTTCTTTTTTTTTTTTTTTTTTGAGTTGGAGTCTCACTCAGTCGCCTAGACTGGAGTGCAGTGACCACTCCCGGCCACCACAGCCTCGCCTGCTGGGCTCCGGAGATCCTTCTACCTCAGCCTTCCGAGTAGCCGGAATTACAGGCATGCACTACCACGCCCAGCTGATTTTTTTTTGATTTATTGTAGAGATGAGGTCTCGCTGCCCAGGCGGGTCTCGAACCCGCGGGCTCAGGCAGTCCACTCACCTCAGCCTCCCAAAGGCGCGGGATTACAGGCTGAGCCACCGAGCCCGGCTCTTTCAGCACTTTTCAAGGTGTCACTCTATTTTTGTGTGGCTTATAATGCTTCTGATAGGAAATTTGCTGTAGTTCTCTTTTCCTTTTGATATAATGAGTATTTTTCTCTGACTGCCTTCAATATCTGCTTTCTTCTTTTCGCTTTCATCAGACAAACAAATCAGTTTGAAAATGCTCTGTCTGTGGTTTGTTTGTTTGTTTAATTGACTTACTGATTCATCCTGCTTAATGTTCTCTGAGTTTCTTTGATGTGTGGGGTGGCATCTGTACTAGTTTACCAGGGCTGCCATAACAAAACACCACAGACTGGGTGGCTTACATGAAATAAATTTATTTTCTTGAAGTTCCAGAGGCTACAAATCCAAGGTTAATGTGGCAGCAGGTCTGGATTCTCCTGAAGTCTCTCTTCTTGGCTTGCACAGGTCTTTTCTCTGTGTACACACACCCCTGGTATCTCTCTGTGTGCCCAAATTTCCTCTTTTTATAAGGACACCGGTCAGATTGCCCAGGAGCCCACTCTAAGGCCTCATTTCAACTTAATCACATCTTTAAGACCCTAGCTCCAAATACAGTCACATTCTGAGGTACTGGGAATTAGACCTCTGCATATGAATTGGGAATGGGACACAATTCGGCCCATATACAATATGGAGTGATTAAATTAAGTTAATTAACACATCCAGCATCTCACTTACCTATCCTTTTTTAATGGTGAGACATTCAAATTTATTTACTTAGTTATTTTGAAATATATAATACATTATTATTGACTACAGTGCGCTGCTGTGTAATATATCTCAAAACCAATTCCTCCCGTCTCTCTGAAACTTTATACCCTTTGATAAACAATTTCCCATTCCCTTCTTCCCCATCTTTCCAGGATTTGGTAACCATTGCTTACTTTCTACTTCTATGAGTTCAAGTTTATCAGAGTCCACATATAAGTGAGATGCACAATGTTTGTCTTTCTGCTGGCTTACTTCAATTAGCATAATGTCTACCAGATTCATCTTTGTTGTCAAAAATGACAGAATCTCCCACCTTTTTAAAGGTGAGCAGTATTCCATTGTATATATTGACCACATTTTCTTTATCCATTCATCTACTGACGGACACTGAGGTTGCTTCCATATCTTGGCTCTTGAGAATACTGCTGCAATTAACATGAGGGTACAGGGGTGACTTTGACGTACTGATTTTATTTCCTTTGAATACATACCCAGAAGTGAGATTACTGAGTTTTTATGGTAGTTCTCTGTTTTTTCTTACACATCTCTATACTGTTTTCAATAATGGCTACACTAATCTACATTTCCACCAACAATTATAAGAGTTTCCTTTTCTTTGAATCCTCTCTAACACTTACCTTTCATTTTTTTGATAAAAGTCATTCTAACAGGTGTCAGGTGATGCCTCATTGTGGTTTAAATTTGCTTTTCTCTAGTGATTGGGATGCCAATGGGGATTTCCCTATATGTTTACTTCTAGTAGTTTTATAGTTTTAGATCTTATATTTCTGTGTGAAATCCATTTTGAGTTCATTTTTGTATAGAGTATAAAATAAAGGTCTAATTTTATTTTTCCATTTGTTAATGTCCAGTTTTTCCAACATTAATTATTGAAGAGCCTGTCCTTTCCCCATGGGTCATGTAATTATGTTATAAGTACAGGTATGTCTTCATGTACTTATGAACAATGTATATGTGTGTTTTTTGAGAAACATCTGTCCATTATTTGTTCATTTTTAAATTGAGTTTTGTATTTGTCTGCTATTGGATTGAGTTCTTCATGTATTTTGGATATCAATCCCTGATCAGATGTATGGTTTGCAAATATTTTCACCTATTCTGTGGGATGTCTCTTCATTTTGTTAATTCTTTTTATTTTTCTCTTTCTTTCTTTTTTTCTGTTCAGAAGCTTTTCAGTTTGATGCCATCCCATAGTCTATTTTATTTTTGTTATCTGTGCTTTGGGGATCATATCCAAAAAAATTATTGCTAGGACCAATGTTATGGAGATTTCCCTATATATTTTCTTCTAAAAGTTTTACAGTTTTAGGTCTTATATTTAAGTGTGAAATCCATTTTGACTTCATTTCTGTATAGAGTATAAAGATAAAGGTCTAATTTTATTTTTCCGTTTGTTAATATCCAGCTTTTCCAACATCAACTATTGAAGAAGACTGTCTGTCCTCTCCCCATGGGTATTCTAGGCACTTTGTCAAAAATCAGTTGATTTTAACTGTATGGGTTTGTTTCTGAGTTTTCTTTCCTATTTCATTGGTCGATGTGCCTGTTTTTATTTCAGCACCATGCTATTTTGATAATAATCACTTTAGAATATATCTGAAATTAGGAAGTGTGATGCTTCCAGCTTTGTTCGTTTTATTTAATATTGCTTTGTCTCTTTGGGGGGATTTTGTGGTTCCACACAAAATTAAGGATTGCTTTTTCATTTATGTGAATAATGACACTGGGATTTTGATAGGAATTGCATTGGATCTGTAGGTTGCTTTGTGTAGTATGAACAGACTTACAACATTAATTCCTCCAATTCATGAGCACCGGCTACCTTTCAACTTATTTGTGTTTTCTTTTATTTCTTTCACCAGTGTTTTTAGTGTAAAGGTCTTTTACCTACTTGGTTAAATTTATCTAAGTATTTCAATTTTTTGTTGCTATTGTAAATGGAACTGTATTCTTAATTTCCTTTTTGGATATTTTGTTATTAGTATAGAGAAATGTCAATTATTTTTGTATGTTGATTTTGTATCCTACAACTTTACTGAATTAGCTGGTTAGTTCTAAAAGTTTTTTGGCAGAGTTTTAGGATTTTCTATAGTTAAGATTGTGTCATCAGCAAATAGAGACAATTGTACTTCTTCCTTTCCCCTCCTTTAGGATACCTTTAATTTCTTTCTATGGCTAATTGTTCCAGGTAGAACTTTCAGTATCAGGTTTAAAAGAGTGGACATGCTTGTCTTGTTCCTGGCCTTAGAGGAACTGGCTTTCAAATTTTCACCATTGAGAATGATGTTAGCTACAGGTTTGTAATCTACCATCTTTATGGTGTTGAGCAACATTCCCTCTATACCTGATTTGTTGAAAGTTTTTATCATACAAGTATGTTGGCTTTTGTCAAATGTTCTTTCTGCATCTATTGAGATGATCATGTAATTTTTATCCTTCATTTTGTTAATGTGGAGTATAACATTTATTGATTAGCATATGTTGATCATCCATGCATGATAAAGCCCATGTGATCATGGTGCATGATTCTTTTCATGTGTTTTTGAATTTAGTTTGTTAGTCTTTTGTTTGAGATTTTTGCATCTATATTTGTCAAGAATATTGGTCCACAATTTTCTTTTAGTGTCCTTGTCTTGCTTTGGTATCAGGGTAATGCTGGCCTCATAAATGAATTTGGAAATATTCACTCTACTTCCAGTTTTTGGAAGCATTTGAGAAGAACTGATATTAGTTCTTTAAATGCTTTGTAGAATTCAGTGGTAAAGCTGTCTGATCTTCAATTTCTATTTTATCTGATCTTTCGGTATGTACTTTGGCGGAAGAATTTTATAACTGATTCAACTCCTTACTCATTACTAGTCTATTCAGATTTTAAATTTTTTTAAGATTCAGTCTTGATGGATTGCATGTGTCTAGGTATTTATCCATTTTGTCTAGATGATCCAATTTGTTGCTATATAATTGTTCATAGTAGTTTCTATTTGTTTCTTTGTTTGTAGAGATGGGGGTCTCTGCTGCTCAGGCTGGAGTGCTGTGGCACAGTCATAGCTCACTGCAGCCTCAAGCTCTTGGGCTCAAGTGATCCTCCCACTTCAGCCTCCCAAGTAGCTGGGACTGTAGGCATGCACCACCACACCTGACAAATTCTTTTGTTTTTGTTTCTGACCTCTGAACTTTTTATTGGCTTCCTGTTCCCCCCAGAGGGTACCCTGCTCCCGCCGCCTCAGCACCTCAGAACTTTGGCATCGTTGGTCTCAGACACCACTTTGCTGTCCACTATTCTGTGGGTGGTCGTCTTTTGGATGGTCTCAGTGGAGCTGCTGCTGTCCAGGGCATCCCCGAGACCGAAGTCCTCCCTGTCTTCTAGCGAGCGGCGGTAGGTGGCAATCTCAGCCGCCAACTTGACCTTGATGTTCAGCAGGGCCTTGTACTCCTGGACTTGTCGCTGGGCCCTATGCCCAGGTCTGTGCCAGCATGGACTCCAGTTACAGCAGGGCCCTGTCGAGCTGCTCCATCGGCATGGTGTAGCTGGCCTTCCCTTCCTCAGGTTGTTTTCCAAGCTCGCCCTCAGGTTTCTCGTGGAGTCCAGGCTAATCTCCAAGGGCTGCCCTGTTCATCTAGGCTCCGTGAGCGTCATCTCAGCAGTGCCGATCTCGGCAGACTGCACAGTGACCATTGCCGTGCTCTCCTCGATTTGCAGGGCTCAGTACTTGTCCAGCTCCTCTGGGCTCTTCTGATTCAGGTCATCATACTGAGCCTGGGTGTCCGCCATGATCTGGCTGAGGTCCTGAGACTTGGGGTCATCCACCTCCACGGTCAACCCAGAGTTGGCAATTGGATGCGTGGGCCTTTTCCTCCCATGGTTCTTCTTCATGAGGAGCGTCTCCCTCTTCAGTCTCGATTGCTGTCTCCAGTTGTGGTCGGGTGATATTGGTGTCCCCAGTGACCTTGGGGAGCCCACTGATGTCACTCTCCATGGACTGCAGATGGCCAGCTCTGTCTCATACTTGACTCGAAAGCCATCAGCAGCAAGGCGGGTGTTGTCTATCCTAGAATGAAGCAGGCATTGTCCGCAGAAGTTGCGAAGAGCTGAGCCCTCGGGTCCTCAGTGATCTTGAAGTCATGCCCCAGTCTCTGACCTGGGTTCTCTTCTTCTCAGGTGTTGCTGGATTTTGCTCTCCAGCCTCTGGTTCTCAGCCTCCAGGCTCCTCACCCTCTCCAGGTAGGAAGCCAGGCAGTCATTCAGCTCCTGCATGGTCTTCTTCTTGTTCTGGATACCCCCAGGCCCATGGGCATCCCTGCAGTCAGAACCCCAGAGCTCCAGCTACCCTGGAAGCTGGTGGAATGGAACACAGAGATCTGGGTGCCCCAGACCCTGTTGCCTGCATAGACAGCCATGCTGCCAGTGGGCCAGAGGGCAGGCACCTGGATAAAGTCCAGGGACCAGTAGTTGGTGGAGAAGGTGGTAGAGTGAGTGGTGAAGCTCATGGTGACTGTGAAGGAGAGTGAGATGGCAGGACTCATGATCTCTGCTTTTTACATTTTTATTTTTATGTTGGATCAAGTCCTTTATCTGATTCTGGATTTGTGTGGGGCTGTGTGTTCCCTTCATGGGTAATTGAGAACCTGTAGTTGTCTCCTGGCTTGAGAAACCCTTAAAGAGAGCACCAGGGCTTAGTTGGGTCACCTCTGTACCCCCAGGACTGAGGAGGGCCAGATGCTCTCTCTGCAGGTGATTACGGATCTGTGGTCTTCCCAGTCTGGGGAAGACTTAATGTGAGCACCAGAGCTTAGTTTGATCATCTCTCCAGCACTGAGGTTGAGCAGGTTTAGATGCTGCCTCCGCGGGTAATTGCTAAATTTCAGTCGCCTCTCAACCTAGGGAAGAATTACTGAGAGCACCCAGGAGGTGTGGGGAAGCTGGCAAGGGACGTAAGCCTGGGAGCTGTGGACTGTGCTTCCTCCAGTGTGACGCTGTTGGCTAGTTTCTCTGGTGAGTGCCTCCATTGGTTGGAATGCAGGGCAACCACCAAGACCTGTGCATTGGTCGCTGTGAGCCTCACGCCCATTCTTTGTTTCTAACTGACCCGGACAGTCTAGCTCTGTTGGTCCTCCCAGTGTTCCCCATGGGAAGAGACGGAGGTGAGCCTCCGGCAAGGGATCCCAGGATGGCGGGAAAATGAAATGTTTGCCTCCAACGCTCATGCTCTGCTGTGGACACTGGGCCCAGGGGAATTATCTTGGTGCGGCGCTGTGCTGGCTTGAGGGAGGCATGGTGTGGCCCCAGGGGACTTCTCCTCTTCACCTTCTATTGCAGCTTTACTTGGTCCTGCGGTCCAAGAACAAAACACTTTTGGCTTGGGCAAAATACTTTTGGGGGTGCCACACTCACTCCTGATATCCAGGATGGTATTCTTGCTTGTGGACAGCTGCCAGCTGGATTTCTGGAGGGTGAGGGAAAGCGAAGCCAGATAGCCCTAGTCCATCATCTTGCTGATACCACTCTCCAGCATTCTTCATTTCTATTATCATGCTTTTTAATCTAGCATTTTTCTTATAGTTTCCATCTTTTTGCTCAAATTTCCCTTGTGATCATGCAAGCTGTCTTTCTTTTCCACTAATCATAGTTATCTTAACGTCCCTGTTTGACTAGTTCCAAATGTCTCTCATAATTGAATATGACTGCCTTAATAGTATATTGTTTTTTGTTTTGTTTTGTTTTGTTTTGTTTTGTTTTGTTTTGTTTTTTAGTTGGAGTCTCACTCTGTCGCCCAGACTGGAGTGCAGTGGCCGCTCCCGGCCACCACAGCCTCGACCTGCTGGGCTCCGGTGATCTTCCGCCTCAGCCTCCAAGTAGCCGGAATTACAGGCGCGCGCTACCACGCCCAGCTAATTTTTTGATTTTATTGTAGAGATGAGGTCTCGCCTGCCCAGGCGGGTCTCGAACCCGCGGGCTCAGGCAATCCACTCACCTCAGCCTCCCAAAGGCACGGGATTACAGGCTGAGCCACCGAGCCCGGCTAGTATATTGTTTTTATTTGCTGCTTTGTGTGTCTTGCAATTTTTGGTTTAAACCTGGACATTTTTATAGAGATAAGAGAAGACTGAGGTAAATAATATTTATGCCTAATTATGACCTTTTTTTGGGGGGGCAGGCCTTTAGTGTATGGGATTGAGTCAATTGTCAGGAGTTAGACTGGGTTAGATGCATTCTCTTGCTCTGGTTACCACCACTGTAACACAGGCCTCAACTCTCGGCATGGCCTTGTGCTTGGGGTGGAGAGTGGTTTGCCAGAAGGCTTTTTCTGTGTCTTCTTCATTCTCAGATTAGGGCTTCCCTCTGTGCCTGTGCCTCAGGACGTCCGCTTCTATGCTCTTGAAGGCTGCTCCGACTTGTTTCTTGAGTTTGCTAGCCTGGGGTTGGGGAGCGGGATAGAGGAGCACTCTGTTGATATGCCTCAGTCTCAGTGTCTGATAGAGGCTCTGGCCCTGGGACCTACAGCTGGGCCTTCTCTCTATCCTTCCACTCCCCTAGCAGTAGGGGATCTCCCCCAGCAGCAGAGGATCCTTCTGTTCCCTTCCCAAGTGACAATATGTCTTCATCGGTGCCCTGACACCGATGCCTCAGTGGCCACGCTTTCCCTGTGAAGGTCTGTACCATAGTGATGTTTTCTCTGGAATTTTCTTCTCATGAGCACTCAGCGGGGTCTGGGCAGAAGAGTGCAAGTGAGTGTTAATTCTGCATGTCTGTGCCTCTCAGTAGCTCTGTACTCTCTTTTTTTTTTTTTTGAGTTGGAGTCTCACTCTGTCGCCCAGACTGGAATGCAGTGGCCGCTCCCAGCCACCGCAGACTCGACCTGCTGGGCTCCGGCAATCCTTCCGCCTCAGCCTTCCAAGGAGCTGGAATTACAGGCATGCGCTACCACGCCTGGTTGATTTTTTGATTTATTGTAGAGATGAGGTCTCGCTGCCCAGGCGGGTCTCGAACTCGCGGGCTCAGGCAATCTACTCACCTCAGCCTCCCAAAGGCGCGGGATTACAGGCTGAGCCACCGAGCCCGGCTTGTACATTCACTCTTTTTTTTTTTTTTTGAGTTGGAGTCTCACTCTGTCGCCCAGACTGGAGTGCAGTGGCCGCTCCCGGCCACCGCAGCCTCGACCTGCTGGGCTCTGGCGAGCATTCCGCCTCAGCCTTCCGAGTAGCCAGAATTACAGGCATGCGCTACCACGCCCAGCTGATTTTTTGATCTACTGTAGAGATGAGGTCTCGCCTGCCCAGGCGGGTCTTGAACCCGCGGGCTCAGGCAATCCACTCACCTCAGCCTCCCAAAGGCGCGGGATTACAGGCTGAGCCACCGAGTACTCTCACTCTTAATGCTGCATTTTGTATCGTCACATTTGACCTTTAACAGCCTATTGTTAAACACGTAGCCAATTTGGTTATTACCAGCGGGTATGGCATCTGGTATTTGCTACAGGTAAGCAAGCTCCATCCTTGAAGGGCTCTGTCTGCCTTTGAATTTCTCAGGTTAGTTGTTTGCCTTGTGGCCACAGCTCTTTGATGGATTCAAGAAGAACTGTAATTTTTAAAAGTTATCTGTCCTTTTAAAAAATTTTTGGTTGTAAGAAGCTGGGGCAACTCACTTTCCTGATTTCTACATCCAGTAAAGAAGCCAGAAATCCTGGACTCGGGTGACAGAAAGCCCAACCCAAATGCCCAAACCAAAAGTATTTCAGTCTCTCATTTGAAGAGAGATGCGGAGGTTTCGTTATATTGGTTCGACAACTTTGCCAGAAATGTAGTTTCTTTATACTTTTCCTCTCTACTATTCTCATGACATTATTGTGTCCTTTTAGGATAACTTTCCCCAACATCCCAAGATGGCTAGTTCTGGACGTCACACCTATACCAACATATCCAGAGGCAAAAACAGTAAAAGTCAATTAATTTTAAAAAATGCAAATAAAATGAACAGACTTGTATAATTATATATTTATTTTTTGAGTTGGAGTTTCACTCTGTCATCCAGGGTGGAGTGCAGTGGCACGCCCTCAGCGTCGACCTGCTGGGCTCCGGGGATCCTTCTGCCTCAGCTTTCCAAGTAGCCAGAACTACAGACATGGCGTCCAACATGACCATACTCGTCTAATTTGTGATTTATTGTAGAGACGAGGTCTCACCATGTTACCCAGGCTGGTCTCGAACCTGCGGGCTTAGGCCATCCTCTCACCTCGGCCTCCCAAGTGCTAGGATGACGGGCTTGAGCCACCGTGCCCGGCCTATCATTACATTTTAAGGAAAGAAAAGTACTCCAAGGTGTCCCCTGGCATACCGCCTACATGTCTTTTTTGACAGGGCTGGGTGGCATGCCCACGGCTCTGTCGATTGCTGGAAAACGGATGGAGCCCCCAAGTTTGATTTAACCTCCCCCAGAGTCACCTCTGGGCCAGGAAGAGAACACATTCCTCTGAAGCACCTGATAGCTGAACAAAATCAGGGCTCTATTTTTAGCAGGGCAGAGTGTGAGTAATGACTGCTCTGTGATTAATGGTGCCGGGTAGAATCCGCAAGGCATAAAGACAGCCATCTTTAGAGCCAGATGTATCTCAGTTCAAGTTCTTTGGCAAATACAGAGGGGATAATATTTTGTAAATACTAAACATTTGGCATGTATCCTTCTTCCTTATTAAATCATGCTTCTTGATGCTTATTTTGTTCCTTATAACCCAGGAAGGGGGCTCGTGAATACCTCCTTGGCAAAACAGAGGAAATGATTTGGGCTATGGTAGGGGCTCAGGACACAGTAGCCCTTGTTATCCCACCAATCATGGCCATAATACATCTAGTGGACGGCTTTTTCTAACGACAGGTTCTTTCGTACAGCTGCACTTTCCCCTTTGAGGGAAGATGGGGAAGAGTTTCCTGGCCTACAGAGTGACAGGTCTTTGGCTGACGACCACAGCAAGGCACGGAGCCACATGTCAGGAACGGCAATTCAAGGCTTTTCCATTCAGGGAGAGGATTCCACATTCCTCTCGGTTCGGGGTAACTACAGCTATGGATTGTGGAGGTTGAAGAGGCCCAGCAAAAGCCTGAGAGCCCTCAGGAGGCCGAGTTTCTCTTTTCCTCCACGCTCACGGACTCTGCAGTGAATAGGAAACATATTAGCACCAGACAAGTGACAAATAGTTTAGATAAGTCCAAGACACCTCTATATCTTTCACCATAACATAAGGATAAGACAGTGGTCAGGTTAAAGTGCAATGGATTTACAACACCCACCACCATATGAGCCTTTTTTTGCACATCAATCACTTGCTTGGGGTTTTCTAAAATGTATACCTAGTTTCGTGAATCTCTCAACACGTGTATTTCCCCAACAGCCTAACACGTGCGAGTTCCTTCTTAATCATGGAATAGTCTTTCTATTGGAAAGTGTTATAGTCATTGTACAAAAGCATGATGTAGCACCTAGCCGTAATATTGTCTGGCTATAGAGGCTGATGATGACACTTGTAGACCCAGAGGGCAGGAAAAGTTTTGTTGCTTGGGTAACGGAGGCTTTTCTTGGGAGAGCAGGACAGGAACACTGAGTTGGTCTGAAAATGTCTTGAAAGACGAGAAAGAAGACTGGTTGGGGTTCTTATGGTGTCTAGGTGGTGGGTCTGAGCTGAGGGTTCCTGTGTAGGCAAGACTTGTGTGGTTTGAATCTCTCACCAGTGTCAAATGAGAGAGCATCCAGACTTTCTTTTTGGTTTACAAAGATGTGGGGGCAGGGGTGAGAAGGAGGGGTGGGCTTAAAAGCTGTCAGCAGTCAAACGCCAGAAGATGGAGTTGAGCTCCTTATTAAAGTACAAAATCTAGAAACGCTTATCCTTGAGAAGTCCTCTTCAATATGATGCCCCAGCCATTTGGGTCTCTTGAGAGTTGAGTAGGAAAGTTAAAAAACAGCAGGATGGAGCAGGGATACAGAAAAACGGAATGGACACTTGCAAAATCAGTTACTTTTTCTAGTTCTGAATAAAGTTCGCATGTATTCCTTTTGACTACCACTTCTTTGGATCAGGGGCCTGCCTGTCTGCCTTCCTCTGCCGTCTCTCTGTTATCTCTGTTATTCACTGCACTTTGGCACCTATGTTTGTTTTGCTTTGGGTTTTCTAAAACGTACATCTAGCTCGATGAATCTCTCAACATGATTATTTCTCCAATGCCCTAACTCATGTGAGTTCCTTCTTATCTCTAAAAATGGTTTGAAATTATGAGAGGTTTTATATGTCCACAAAAGTCTTGCTTTTTTTTTTTTTTACAAGCCATTAAAAAAAATACCTTCACATACCCACAACTCGGATTTTAAACCTGCCGTTGATTTTCACTGTTTGCTGTCGGTCCTAAGAGCCACCGTGAAGAGTGAGCGAGTGAAGACTGAGTCATGGCTCCTGGGAGAAGCACAGTCTAGGTTCCTGGGAGACTCCGCTCCTATTTTCATCTGGTGTTTCTGTTTAAAATGCCAAATTTAACAGATATATGTGGTTGGTTCTTTAACATTGAACTCACGGCAACGACACCATCACCTGTGCCCAAATGAAGCCTGTCTAACGACCACATTCTGTTCCGAAGGAACAGCGTGGCTCTCCTGCGTGTAGGTTATGAGGCAGCTCTTCAGCGAGGCGTTGAGGGCCATTTTAAACAGCAAAAGCACACACACAAAAGCAGAAAAAATGCACAAAATGTGGCACGAGATAGGTCACAAAAAGAACTCTCACTTGGAGTATGACAGCTGGAGTGAGGAGGCAGGGCGTGGCCTCGTCTCACGGCATCTGGGCGTAGGTGCACCCAGTGACTCCAATTCCTTGCCATCTGCACTTGTGCCCAAAGGACCACGAAAGTGCTGTGGGCATTGGTTTTGGGGGTCATATCACAATCTTAGCAAGTAGGCAGATTTGCAGATGTGAACTCTGCAAATTATGCAGATTAACTGTTAAATATATATTAGACATATATGAAATATATGCTAAACATATTAACAATTACAGAAAACACACATCAAGAGACTGAAGAGTGCTAAGGGGAAAAGGTTTTCTACTCGAGAGGAACCCCAGTCCTGCAACAAGCCTAAGCTCTGGGGGATGAGGTTCAAAGGAAGAAAAATTGGGTAATTTTTTTTTTGTTTTTGAGTCGAGGTCTCACCCTGTCATCCAGGCTGGAGGGCAGTGGCACAATCTTGGCTCACTGCAGCCTCGACGTCCTGGGTTAGATCTTTTAAGGCCAAAAACCTGAAGAATTAGAGTTTTCCAGAGACTCTGAACTGGCAAGGTATGTATATAAAAAGAGATTCAGCAGAAGACATGGGCTCATGTAGCTATGAAGGCCAGCAAGTCCCCAAATCTGCAGAGAGAGGCCACAAGCTAGGGGCCCAGGAGAGCTGGCACATAGTTCTTGGTCCATGGCCCACTATGCTGAGACCCAGGAAGAGCGGATGTTTCAGTTCGAGTCCAAAGGGAGAAAAAATACTCTCCTCCTTGTGGGAGGGCCAGTCTTTTTGTTTTACTCAGACGCTCAACTAATTGGATGAGGCCTACCTGCTGTATGGAGACTACCAGTTTAAATGTTAATCTCGTGGGCTCGGTGGCTCAGCCTGTAATCCCGCGCCTTTGGGAGGCTGAGGTGAGTGAATTGCCTAAGCCCACGGGTTTGAGACCTGCCTGAGCAACTTGGTGAGAACTCATCTCCACAATAAATCAAAAAATCAGCCAGGCGTGGTAGCGCATGCCTATAATTCTGGCTATTGGGAAGGCTGAGGTGGAAGGATCGCCAGAGCCCAGCAGGTCGAGGCTGTGGTGGTCAGGAGCGGCCACTGCACTCCAGTCTGGGCGACAGAGTGAGACTCCAACTAAAAAAAAAAAAAAAAAGTAAATCTTGTCTAAAACACCCTCATGAAGATACCCAAAATGTTTGACCTAGTATCCTGGCACCCTGTGACCCAGTCAATTTGACCCATAAAACTAACCATCACAAGAGGAGACTGTTTCTCTCCCTTATTGGGAAAGGCTTGTCTCTGAGTGAAGCTGATGTACTGGAGACAGGTGAACCTGCCTTGCCTAGAGGTGGGAGGCCTAGGAGGTAGGATTCCTACCTTAGGGCAGGGTGCCAGCCCCATGCATAGGATGTGTCAAGACGTTGGTTTCTGGTCATGTCTCCACTGTTCTGGAAGGGAGATAGCCCTGGTCAGTGTCTCCATATTTGCCTCAGGTTTATTTCTTTAGAAATAAAATGTTGTAGATAGAGCTGGAGGTATTCCCTTCCTGTTTTCTTCCCTCTCATATCTTCCCACTTCCTAATTGTGTTTCGGTGTTTGTACTATATATGGATGTATCCGCAAGTAACATATTATTTTTATACAATAAAATTCCTCTGGGGTAAATCTTGTATGTATTCGTTTGCAATTTCTAAAACAAGCCTCGATATTGTGTTTATGAGATCTATTCAGGTTGCATATGTGGATGTGGTTCATTTGAGAAATTCCTTTAAAATAATTCTTACCAATCAACATTAAATTTTTTTCTTTCGATGGTTCGATGGTTGTATGACTAGTATAAAATGCTACAGTAAATATCACGCATTATACCTTATGCATGTGTACAAAGACCACTGGCATCCAGGAAAGGAATTGCTGAGTACGAGCATTTTTACTTCTAGCCGACATCACCAAAGTGTTTTCCAAGATGGTTGTACAAATTTACACTGCCACTCTCAGTGAATACCGTTTTTTGTTGCTTCATGTACTTATTAACACAAGTATTGCCAGACTTCTTAGTTTTTTTGCGTTTTCCTAAATACTAGGGAAGTTGAAAACTTTTCCATGTGGCTATTGGCTGCTTGGTCTCCTTTTGTTGTAAATTGCCTGTTTGTGTAATTTGCCCATTTTCTCCTTGATAGCTTTGTTTGTATTTATTTATAGATTTTTAAAAAAATGTATATTTTGTATACTGATATTTTTTGGATTATAGCCTCTATATCATCTTCCAATAGTGTGTTTTAAAATTTTGTTTAGACAGTCTTTGTCATCCAAAATTTTTTACTTGCCTTAATTTTATGTTTTATTTAAGGAATTCTTCCCTACTTCAAGGTCAGAAAGCTCTTCCTATATATTGATATCCTCCATATTGCTGTTTAATAATTTTAAAATTTTGCATTACATACTTAGGGCCTTAATTAACCTTGAATTCATTTTTACATAAGGGGTTGGTAAGAATATTTTGACCATAAGGACCAGTCTATTTTCTCAGTCTTATTTATTAGATAATCCATTCTTTTTCCAATATTTATTATGCCACTTTCAGGTGTCCCTAGACACCAGAACTACATATATCATGTTCTCTAAATGTGCATGTCTGTTTTGGGGTTTTCCATTCTGTTCCATTAGTCCATCTATTTATCCTTAAGCTAATTTCACGCTTTTTAAAGTACCAATGTTTTATAATAAATCCTGATATTTTGGAGGACAAGATATTCTCCTTCTTATTTTTATTTTTCACAATTGTTTTGGTTACTCTTGGTCCTTTATTCTTCTATGTGAATTTTAGGATTAGCTGTCAAGTTCTATTTAAAAAAACTCATTAAAATTTGAATTAGAATGGCAATGAATTTAAAGGTTAATTTTGAAATATTATCATTTTTACAACATTGAATCTTTCTTACTATTAGCATTTTGTACCTCTCCATTTATTTGTTACATTTTTAATACCTATTTCTATTTTCTATTATAATATTGTATACCTTTATATTTATTATGTTCCTTTTTTGTTTGCTGTCATTATGAAAGGGGGCTTTTCTTTCATTAGATTTTCCAAATGGTGTTTCTTAGGTATAGCAAAGCTATTGTTTTTATATATTGCTTTTCTAATCAGAAACTGTGTGGAGCCATCACTAAATTGATTAACCCAGTTGTGGATTATCTTCAATTTTCTGTGTAGACCACAATTTCACTGTCTAAAATTGAAGATAGTGTTTTACTTTTCCAGTTTTCTTCTCTCTCTCCTCCTGCCCTCCCTGCCCTCCCCCCCTGCCCCCGTTTCTGGATGTCTGTTTTGAATAGAAGCCGGAATGGTGAGTTTCCTTAGCATATTCCTGACTTTAAAGATAATGCTTCTAATTTTCGCATTTAGTAGGGCATGTGCTTTAGGATGTTGGTAGGGAGCTATATCAGAGTAAGAAAATTTCTTTCCATTCCACATTTACTATGTTTCTTTCTTTGTTTTTTCCATCCTTCCCTTCCTCTCTCTTTCTATCTTATCTTTCACTCTTCGTACCCCCCTCGTTCTCTTCCTTACTTGCTATTGCTAAAAAAAGGCAATGAATGCTAAGTTTTATGAAAAGGTTGTGTATCTATGTTCATAGTTATGCCTGTCATAAAATTTTTTCTCATTGTATACTGTCTTTGTGCAGTTTTAATATCAAGATTTTTCCAGTTCATGAAAGGACTTGGGAGCTTCTCCTTTCTTTTTTTAATTCCCTAGAGCTGCTGTATAAAACAGGAATTATCTGTTCCTTGAAGACTTGGTAAAACACTGTATAATCTGAGATGAATCCTTGTAGATAGATTATTGACAAGGGTTTAATTTTTAAATTTGTATCAGTATTTTTGAGCTTGATATTTCTTCCTGAGTCAATTTTAGTAATTCATATTTGGCTCAGAATATTTAACACGCAAATTGATTCAGACAATAAAGGTGGTTAGAATGCCAGACATTAAGAAGTCTGGAGTGGGGCAGTCTGCAGATGTGGATGATTGAGGAACTCAACAAGATCACGAAGGACATGAGTCCTTTTCTCACCTCCTCTCTGCCATCTTCAGGGGGTCCGTGCTCATGTCTGGACACAGCAACAGTGATCTAGGACGGACGGAGGTTGACTCTTCCGGCCCTGCCTTTTCGGGTAGCTGTGGCAGACACTGCATCATTCTCACTGGCCAGGAAGAGCTCACGCTCTCATTCCTAAATTAATCACGGGCAAGAAGCCTTAGACCAGGATTCACAAACACATTCTCTAAGAAGCCGAGCAGCAAATATTGTATGTTTTGTGGGCCCTGTCAATGTTGAAACAACTCAACTCTGCTACAGACAACATGAACGTGAAAGAGCCGGGCTGAGTTCCAGTAAAACTTTATTTTCATGAACAAGTGCCAGGCTGGTATGACCCAAGGGCCACAGTTTGCCGACATCTGGCTTAGGCCCCCACCTGGATGTAGGAATTGAGTCAGCTATCACTCAGGCATGTGGCTGTGTAGACAGTGCTAGATCCTAGAAAAAACAGGCTGGGAAAGTGTTGGGAGTGTGTGGGAGGCCAAGAAACTGGGAACAGGAGAGGCGGGCCCGGTCCTCAGAGATGCACCACGTTGGACTTGATCTTTTGGACTCTGGGGAAGCATTACACGAGAGAAGATTTCACAGGCAGCAAGAAGACTTCCTCGGTGGGCGTGAGACACCTGGCCCAGCAACTTAGACCCTCCCTCCTCCCTAAGTTGAGGCGGCAGCTGTGTTCCAGAGCCTCAGGTGTTGGCTCTGAGTTTTCCATTTAAAGACCTCTTGAGCTTGTCATCCTTCTCTGGGAATTACAAAATCTCGCAGGTGATCTTTGTGTGCAATCAGCGCTGAGAAACCAAGGCCTGGACTTTTGAATGGTCCTCGGAGGAGCCCTCTCCCTGGCTTCTCCTGTCTCTCCTTGGCTCCTTGGGGTGACCTGCAAACCACCTAACGCTGGGGTCAGGACCTTATTTCAAACCTTGGGAGCAAGGGAGCTCTATGAAAGGTGTGATACCTTTCTAGAAAAGATTCCAAACACACTCTCAAGGCAAAACGGCCCGAGGAGGAGATCCATGCTGACATAACAGAGTCCGGCAAGGATCTCATTCCTCACAGAATGCACACTGGAGAGGCGCTGCCAAGTAATTTTTTTTTATTAAAAAGAGCAAAGAGCACACACACACTTCATTTTTGTGGGTTTTGTACCCCTCTTTCAGACAGCCTTGGGCAAATTCTACTAATTCTGTTGCTAAGCGATGACTCCAAAGACACTTCTGGGGACTCAAGGAGAGAGGAGACGGGAGGGTGGCGAGAAGGGGAGGCAGCTGAGGCCAGTTGCATGGGCCCTGGTGGGACCACCCGAAATTCTCAGAAGGCTGCTGCCACTCACCTCTGGGCGCTTTGGAAACGCTGTGCCGTGTTGGGGGAGAATGGGGGAGAATGGGGGAGAATGGGGGAACTCTTCTTCTGAGCTGGAGGAGGGAAGTGAAGTGACGTGAGGGCCGCTCGGTCCTGCAGACCCGTGGGCAGCCGCTGTGGGAGGCAGCCATCCCACACAGTGCCCGCCAGCTGCTGAACTGGGCATGGGACCTTGGCTCTGGGAGCTGTCCAGGTGCCAGGACTGATCCCAGCGGGTCCAAGACTGTGTGCTGAGGGTGTCCAGTGCAAAGTCTGAGGCAGGAACTATGGGCGGGTCTAAAACCCTACGTTCAAAGCGTCTCTCAGAGCAAAACACCAAGAGTTGGGTGAAAGAGTGTGCAACCAAACCCTGAACGGGTCTGGGAGGAAAGATCTGGGAAAACCTCTCCACATGTGCCTTGAAGGAGGCATCGCCATAACCTCATTGGGCCGGGAGAACTGTCCAGGGCTCGGCCCAGATCAAAGAGCAAGTCGCAGGTTTCATCCTCAGGGAATGTACCCAGTGGGCGAGGAGACGGCCACATGAGCACTAGTCATGCGTGTAACCAGGGATGCAGTCTTCAACATGCTAAGGTGAAGGTGAGATCTGTGATGGGGATGGTGCCATGGGACGTTTTGCAGAGGAGGCTGTGGTCAAGCAGGGTTTCGTGAGATGCGGGCAGATAAGAACGTGGAAAGGCCCAGGGAAGGACCTTGCAAAGGCATGGCGGTGGGGGTGGGGGTGGGAACAACATGGCGCCCAGGAAGCCAAAGGAACGAGATGATCTGGGAGAGAGGAGGGAAGGGTGAGGCGGACTTGAGACCAGAGAGCGGACCTCTTGGTTGGCTCAGGAGTTGGGTTTTGTATTTCGTTAGGGGATGTGGAGCCACGGATGTGTCACACCCATGGCTCTGAAACTTGGTCGGTTTTGAGTTTGCGAAGGATCCGCTCCTGAGACGGAGAAGACTCGCTTGAGGGCTCCAGGCATGGACGGCTTGGCTCATGAGAGCTACCGCAGCGGCTCTGGCAAAGGCGAGGGAGGCTGGAACCATGTGGTGGTGGTGAGGCTGAGGGCAGGGCATGGGAAAGAGCTCCCAGGTGTCATCAAGGCTCGATGATGGGTTGATGCGTGGTGAGGCAGAGAGAAGAGTCAGAGGTGCCCAGCTCCGAGGCTGTCCCTGCCGTTGGCTCACCGCCGCCAACATTCACTTGATCTTTGTACATGACACGTGGGCCACCAAGCCCTCCCTGTCTGCATCCCGTCAACCTTTTCAAATCCATTTCCTGCCATTCTCTGTGCTCATGGCTTTGGCCATAGTGGTCTCGTCGAGCCCTCCAAGTACGCTCTTGTCTCAGGGCCTTTGCATGGCCTGTTCTGGTCTGCCTGTGGTGCTTCACTCAGGTATCCTCCTGGCTGGCACTCCCCTTTCTGATGCCAGTTCACTGGCGTGGACTTCCCTGACCATCTGCCTGATTTGGGAAGCATTCCCCCCCACCCCCGCCATTCTTGTCTGCCCTCAAGCCTGCTTGATTTTTCTGGAGTCCCCAGCCGCCCCTTACCAGAAAGGTCTGATGAGGCTGTGGGTGACTGATCGTCCCCCCAAAATGTTAGTGGCCAAAAAAGCAAACATCTGTCCTGCTCAGGCTGCATGTCCAATGGGTGCCTGTGGGGGTCAGGAGTGGTGACATGTCACCTAATACATGTCTCTGCAATCACCACGGCAGCAGAGGTGAGACCGTGGCTTGTGCTCGGGCTTCAGAGCTCCTGCCTGCAAGCAATGGGTGTAATGTCTGCTCCTTTGTCACTGGTTGCAACGTCATGTGATCTCACCTCACTTCAAAGGGGAAGGGGAGTGTGACTCGCCGCGTGCCATCTGACGAAAGCCCGCAGTAGCTGGGGAACAGCACCAAGTCGGTCCTGTCGCATCGGACACATGTGGTCATTACTTCTCTGCCGCTGACCGCCCTCCTCCAGAATAGAAGCTTGGGACCATGGGCCTTGGCTCTGTTCCCGTGGCTTTCCCAGCACTTGGCACACGCTTGGCATGTAGCAAGCACTTAATAAACGTTTTGGAATGATGGAACACCCATCCCAGCTCGTCCTCTACACCGAAGCTACTGGAGGGCACATGGGGTGCTCTCGTCTTGTGCTGCTTTTCATTTCGGGGCAGTGTCTTGGGCTACTCAACGCCTATTCAAAATTTTCCCGACAGACACCAACCTGCGACTTAAGACCGCGCCTCCTTGTTTCCCAGGACTCAAAAATGAAAATCTTCCCACTGAAGAAAATACTGGAAACAACAGACTAGTGAAGAACCTCGAAAGGAAAGAAAGCAGGGCAGGGCAGGAACCTTCTGACTGAGTGTGGCGTGGGGCTCACAGAGGCCACGAGTGCCAACTGAGTCCTGAGTCCCTAAGCAAGTGATGCCCACCATGTGCCTCTTTGTCCAGTGCCCTGTGGCACACAGCTCAGCGCTCTTCTTTCTGGTTTTGGCCGGATGTGTTGGAAATGCAGAAAGGTACGGGGTCGCCTGAGTGCACCTCTCCCCAGCAGCTGGTGCCCCCTCCCTGCTCTGCTCACTGCTGTTCTGTCCCTCGGTAAGTCTGCAGGGATCCGTGCATCACCGCCTTCTTGTTAGTGGGTATCCGGCAGCTGAGGCATTCTGGGGACAAGCCTTGGTGACAAAGTGAACGAAGTACATGACGGAGGCCTCCAGGCTGGGTGGAGAGAAGAGTGACATCGGTGGCTGGCCTAGGCTGTCACTTGGCTCCTGGAAATGTGGTGTCAGCCCCTTGACATGTGGAGCAAGGAGGGGAGGGGACACGGGTTCTGCTCAGAAGGGGAGCCATCATGTAAACACATCTGCTCTTGCTTGTAACCCTGGGTAAGAGCCCTGTGTGTGCCAGGGAAAAGCGTCTGGACCACGGATCTATGATTTCGAGGCTTTTTCAGAAATGAAAACTGTGCAAGCCCTCCCATCTTCACATGTCCAGGAAAGAGCTGGCATGTGGTGTGGGGGCAGTGCGGTGTGCTGGGCTGTGTCTGCATGTGTGTTTTGGGTTTTAGGGGAGAGGGCGACCTGCTGATGGGACAAAGCCAGATGCTGAGGGGAGCCACACCTGGATGGGGCCCCCGGGAGACTCCTGAAGAGACCTTGCCATCCGGGTCCCCACGGGGCAGCGGCTTGCAGGGGCTGGCCCCGCTGACTTCACAAGGACACTTCCTTAGAAAGTAGCTTCCTGGCAACCGAGGAAGGCTTCTGAAGAGTGGACACTCATTGGAGAAGGGCCCTGGCAAGGCCTCCACCCAGCCAGAGGCTGTGGCTGGGTTCCCACACTCACTTCTGTCCGAGCCTGGAGGGCTGGGATGATTCACCTGTGTCTCCCACCCACCTGTCTCAGGGACCTGAGACCGGACAATTATCGTGGTAATAATAAATACATACATGTTCGTGTTCATCTAATTCCCAAGGTTAAGAACGAGTATTCTGGCCAGGCACGGAGGCTCATGCTTGTAATCCCAGCACTTGGGGAGGCCGGGGTGAGAGGATTGCCTGAACCCAGAAGGTTAAGGCTGTGCTCCAGCCTGGGCAGGCGACAAAGTGAGACCCTGATTAAAACAAAAAAAAAGAAAAAGAACCAGTGTTCTATCCTTTTTTTTTTTTTGTCAAATATACCATCAAATAGCAGAAAAAAAAATAAGTGCATTTTTTCTGTAAAACCGAAAGTTGGCAAAATGCCGAGGACAGCTGAACTGAACCGAACAGTCATTATTAAGCTGCAATTTAGTTTACAGGCTGGAAGGAATAAAATAAAGACACATACAATCCATGCATTATTACATATTATTGTGTACATTTTTGTGTAGTAATTCTATAAAATTTTTTTAGACTTTTGCAAAATCATCGGTTATGTTATAATGAGATTTTCATCCAACTTGTGTTATATTGTCTGTAATGATCCAAAGAAATAAACAATAAAATGCAGTTGTAGCCAACGGGTAAAAATTGAATATACCTCATTAAAATGTATTAGAGTAAAATGTCCATATTATAAAATGAACATTATTTTTGTGTGTTTTCAAAAAAGTTATTTCTTTTAAACATTTAAAAGTATCTATAAAATTGAAAGGCATTATATATATGATTAATATACATTGAATTTTTAACTCAAAATTATTTAAATAAGACTGGTCCATCTCCAAAAACCTTCATACCAGCGGGTTGGTGCTAGGGCCCTGGTGGCAGGTAACCTCCCTGACAGAGAGGAAAGGCAGCTGGTCACTTCCAGAGCCCACGTTCCAAGCTGGCTCCATGTGGCCCTGTGCCATGCTTTCCTAATTTTCATGTATTTCAATTTAATTTTTGAAAAAGTTCATTACATTTTATTACATGTTTTTATAAAAGTAATACTGGGCCAGGTGCAGTGGCTCATGCTTGTAATCCCAGCGTTTCGGGAGCCTGAGGCAGGAGGATTCCTTGAGGCCAGGAGTTCAAGACCAACGTGGGCAACATAGACTCCATCTTTACAAAAAAAAAAAAAAAAAAATTAAAAAAAAATTGGAAAAAGAAAAAATGATTTGCAATTGTAGGGTTCAATGTTCACCTAATAACGAATTTTTTAAAGAATCAATATCACATTTTCTTTCTTTCTTTCTTTCTTTCTTTCTTTCTTTCTTTCTTTCTTTTTTTTTGAGTTGGAGTCTCACTCCATTGCCCAGGCTGGAGTGCAGTGGCATACTCCCGGCCACCTTGACCTGCTGGGCTCTGTCCATCCTTCCGCCTCAGCCTTCCGAATAGCTGGAACAACAGGCGTGAACTACCAAGCCTGGCTAATTTTTATTTATTGTAGAGACGAGGTTTCGCCAAGTTGTCCGGGTGGGTCTTGAACCCACAGGCTCAGGCAATCCACTCACCTTGGTCTCCCAAAGTGCTGGAATGACAGGCTGAGCCACTGAGCCCGGCCAATATTACATTTTCCTATGACTTAGACCTAGGTCTACATATGTACGTTTTAGTCACGTGATTTTTCCCTGCAGACAAATTGTTTCCTTCAGAAGCCATATGCTTTCCGTGTGATTATTTCACTGAATTATTCAACTGAATCGTTACAGCCCATCTTGGGTAGCGAGCTCATTGCTGAGCACCTCCCAGGTCACAGATTGGAGCATCGGGAGAAACAAGTACTTGTCCTTCAGTACCTCGGGAAATGACGCCGTGGGTGTGAGAGAAGAGGCGTGGTGAGTGTTTGTCTTTCTCTCTTACCGGGCGCTCCAGAGGCTCCCACATGAGTGCTCATCTTCAGTGGGGTCGACCTTCCCAGCGTGATGGCTGTCAGAAGCGTGTCAGCTCAGAGTGGGCAGGAGGCTGGGGGAGGGCTTCCCTGGGGGTGTGCAGGAGGCTGGTCTTGAGTGGGGTTGAGGCCTGCGGGACACATGCAGGCCATGATGCCAGATCCCAAGAGCGGTCCGGGGCTCTCACGCGACGTGCGTGTGCGTGGCCGCGTGGTGCCACCGCTCTCAGCCGTACTCCTGCGGGCTTTGAAATGCCCATCCGTGGGACAGACTCTTGCAGACGGAGACACAGAGGAAGGCAGAGCGAGGGGAAGGGGGACCCTGGGACACGTGGGCTGAGCCGACGGCCCAATGAATTTTCAGCCGAACGGCCCAATGAATTCTCTTTCTTTCCTCCTCTTCCTCCTCCTTCCTCTTCCTCTCCCCCGCTTCTTTCTTACGCCACCTTGACTTGCAGCAACCCCGAGACTCTAGTGACCACACCTACCTGCCTCACTTCTGTCTCTGCCCCAACTTTCCCACACTAGCTTGTCTGGATAAATCAGATTTTACTGAAACTTCGGGGCATTTAAAGAGAATCGTTGCCTGAAGGATGGTAGCAATGATATGTATATTACTCTTATGTGAATGATATACTGATAATTATATACCCATCAAATAATAAACTCCCTAAAGCCATGCCCCAAATACCACATTTCTCCCCGCCCGCAGGAAAGTAATCCAGGAAGTTGAGCGATTCCCACGTCCTCATGGCTGTTCCAAGCCCAGCCTCATGCCCGTCCTCAGATTCGTGCTCTACTAAACGGCTGCCTTTTCCTCCCAACTCCTCTGGGAGACCTTTGGGAAACCTCACCTTTACACACAGGACTTGGCAGGATTCCTGGGTTCCTTCCTCTTCCTCGGCATGGTGTTTCTCCAAGTTTGAGTTTTGCAACCCATGACAGCATTCAGAAGCGGCAAGAAAGCAAGGGACAGTGGGGAAGGTGACTTCAGCTGGACTTGCAGGTGACTTCTGACATTCCAGATGCCACCGGGTGGCCCTCGGACCCGGCCATTCTAAATTCAGGTTCCCTTTTTGGGCTCTCTCCTCAGATATGTTGCAGGCCCCCTGTCTAGTAAGTGTTATCCCTTGCCCAGCAATTTACCACCGGATAACACACACACACACACACACACACACACACACACGGACAACTCTCAAAGACAGTGTTGTCCGAATCCATAAGAAAGAAATGGTTTTGGCTGGACTTGGTGGCTCAGCCTATAATCCCAGCACTTTGGGAGGCCGAGGGGAGTGGATT
>NW_007257615.1:247299-274201 GCF_000164805.1 Carlito syrichta
CCTCAGCCTCCCAAAGGCGCGGGATTACAGGCTGAGCCACCGAGCCCGGCTTCATCTGTGTTTTAAGAGACCGCTGTGGCTGCAGGGTGGGGTAGTGACCGTACATATGAAGTCATCACCCATGAGTTTGGCAATGAACTTGATTGGCATACGTTACTCGACAGAAATGGGTCTGGAGTCTTCATTTTGAGGTAAGCTCTTGTTTTTCCGAAATTGCCAATTATGATAAAAACACTCATAGGCAGGGTGCGGTGGCTCACATCTGTAATCACAGCACTCTGAGAGACCGAGGTGGATGAATTGCTTGAGTCCAGAAGTTCAAGATCAGCCTGGGAAACATAGTGAGACCTCGTCTGTACAAAAAAAAAAAAAAAAATACAACGATTAGCTAGGTGTGGTGGCGCCTGTAGTTCCAGCTATTCGGGAGGCTGAGGTGGATCGCCCGAGCCCAGGAAGTCGAGACTGCCATGAGTCATGGTCATAGTGATCACACCTCTGCACTCCGGCCTGGGTGACAGAGTGAGATTCTGATTCTAAAACACACAAAAAAAGATAAAAACACTCATGCCTGTAATCCCAGCACACTGGGAGGTCAAGGTGGGAGAATCATTTGAGGCCAGGAGTTTGAGACCACCCTGGGCAACACAGCGAGACCCCATCTCTGCAAAAAAATAAAGATAACAGTACTGCCTGAGAAGGAGAATGAATCAGCTCTTATGCATCCATTAAAATAGAATTAAAAAAAAAATCAGTTTCCAAATTGACCAGAAGAGGGCAGAGTCCTTGTGGGAATGTGCCTTGGGAGAGCCTTTTAGACACTGCGGGGAGTTTTCAGAGGACACTGTCTAGGGAAGGCAGGCATACATGGCAGAGACAGTGTGGTGCGAGACAGAGAAATAAGTTCTCCAGAAGTGGACAGGGCAGGAGAGCCTAAAACATCCTGGTTGCTTTATTGAAATTTCTTGTCCGTCCTCAGCCAGTATTGAGCTCTGCTGCGTGGCTGGCACCGTGCCAGGGGCCAGCGGCACCGACGTGGACGTCATGGCTGTGGTCTCTGCCTCAGGAGCTCACACACGAGTGAGGGTTGCCAAAATGAAATAAATAAGTACAAAAGCAGCCATGGACTTCGAGAAGAACCATGGGGCGGCCTAACAGAATGTACGGAGGATTTCCCAAGTCAGGGGAGGTCCGTCTCGGAGGGCGAGTCTAAGGATGCCAAGGCCGGTGGGGAGTATGGAGACACGTGTTCCAGGCAGAAGGACGAGTGCACGAAGGCCTGAGGTTGGAAGGTGTCGGGACAGTCAAACGTTAAGAGAGGTGGCTCATGGGTGTGAGGGGTTGTGGCAAGGGGTAGATTTGAAGGGACGAGAGTTTAGACTTTCCCATATGAGCACTGGGGAGCCATATGGGCCTTGTCTATGTTTTAAAAGACCATTCTGGCTGCAGAGTGGGGCCGTGGATTCATCATTCCTGAGTTTGGTCATGAACTTGATTTATAAACATCACTAAACAGAAATGGGTTTGGAGTCTTTACTTTGAGGTAGGCTCCTGTTTTTCCAGAAATTGCCAAGTAAGATGAAAATATTTGGGCCTGTAATCCCAGCACTTTGGGGGGGCCGAGGTGGGAGGATCGCTAGAGGCCAGGAGTTCAAGACCAGCCTGGGCAACTTAGTGAGATCCCGTAGCTACCAAAATACAAAAAGCGAATGAACTGGGAAGGAGCCCCGGGGAAGAGGGGTGCTGACTAGGAGGCTGCTGCAGTTGCACAGGGAAGAGATGATGATAATTCTGGCTGGGTGATGACAGCGGTGGAAAGACTCGAACAGACTCGAGATGTGTTTGAGGATAGACTTGACAGGCCTTGGTCGTAGATGCGGAGGGAAGCTGGCAAGTGTCTCTTGGCTAGTTTCTTTCTCAAGACACCGGGAAAGTCTAGGAAAAGGTAGGGCAAGGACGTGAGGACGGGGTGGGGAATGGAGAGCCAGGCGTTCGACTTTGGACCCAGACGTAGGAGCCCCCATGCACGTCCATGTGGGGATTTCCAGAACGGAGCTCTGAAGAGGGGCCAAGGGAGAGACACAAACCTGTGACCCATCCACGTCTGCAGGTCACACGTCTCATCTAAAGCCAGAGTGTGGGCGAGGTTCAGAGCAAAGAGAAGAGAGAGGGCGAGAAGGTGTCTCGGATGGGGCCCTGTGAACTCTGACGAGGGCGGGAGCCGGCGGGGGCGGTATTCCCTGGCTTGTGGGAAGGAAGCTCTTTCACAAACGAGTCCAGTGCGTGCCACTGAGTCTCTCCTTGTCAGGCAAACTGAGCATGGGTGGTATTAGCTTCCTGTTGATACTGTAACAAGCCACCATAAACTACTCAGTGGCTGAAAACAGCACACACATATGCTCTTGCGTTTCTGGAGGCCAGAAGTCTAACAGATGCCTCGCCTGGCTAAATCAAGGTGCCAGCAGGACCGTGTTCCTCCCAAGGGTTTCAGGGGAGAACCCATGCTCTTGTGTTTTCTGGCATCCAGAGCAGGTGTCCGCAACCCCCGAGCTGCAGACTGCTATGGTCTGTGGCCTGTTAGGACCAGGCCACACAGCAGGAGGTGAATGGAAGGAAAGTGAGCTCCGTGTTCTGTCAGATCAGTGGCGGCATTAGATTCTCACAGGAGCGCGAACCCTATTGTGAACTGCGCGTGCGAGGGATCCAGGTTGCGGCTCCTCATGAGAATCTAATGCCTGATGACACCCTCCAGCCCTCACCCCTGCCCGTGGAAAAATTGTCTTCCCTGAATCAGGTCCCTGATGTCAAAAGGTCGGGGACCTCTGCCCTGCCTTGTTCCTTGGTGCATGTTCCTTGGTGCATGGCTGGCCCGTCTTCAGAGCCGGAAGTGATGGGTTGAGGCTTTCCATGCTGCCTTTGACTCTCCCTCTCATTTCCCCAGGACCCTCGGGACTCCTTGCCCTGCCTGCATAACCCGCCATAGCCTCCCACCTCCAGGTCTCCGAGCTGTAGACGTGACTCCACCTGCAACACTTCTCTGTGGCCATGTGCCATGACATGTCTGCGGGTTCTGCAGGTTAGGGCAGGGACGCCTCTGGGGCCTTTGTCCTCTCCATGTAAGCCACCCACCCGTTTGGACAAAGAAGAAAGACAACTGGCGAAGCGACTGATGAGGGGTGTGTTTGCCCTTTCCTCGTCAATTAGAATGGCTGTTTGTTTGAACGGGGATCATCCAGTTATTACCGTCGTGTCTCTTAGTGAAACGCAATGTCTTTTGACATCTATTAGGATGGCTAAAAATCCCAAACCAAAACAAAAATTCAAAACAGCCAAAGGGACAATACCAAGTGCTTGCAAGAGTCAGAGACATATGCTGCTGGTGGGAACACAGACGGTGCCATGTGTTAGCTGGGGTTCACAGGGACGGACTCTCTAGATATATGAATACGTGGAAGAGCGTTTCTTAGGGAGGAGAGGCCAAGCCCCACAATGGGCTGTCTGCAAGCCAGGCATGAGGAAAGTCAGTGGGTGGCTATGTCCAGCTCCGAAAGCCTCACAACCAGGGAGGCCAATGCTGCAGCCTCAGATGAAGGCGGAAGGCCCAAGAGCTCCTGGGAGGCCGCTGGTGCCAGTCCCTGAGTCCAACAGCCAAAGACTCGGGAGTCTGACATCCAAGAGCAGGCAGAGAGGAAACCCAGTGCCCCCCAGGGAAGGGAGAGAGCATGAGATCACCCGCCAATGGCTTACCCCTGTCCCCCTGCTTTGCTATAGCTGCTGGTGACAAGTGGACAGTGCCACCCACTTTGAGGGATCTTCCCCTCCAGCACATGGACTCACATGTTGGTCTCCCCTGGACACACCCTCAGACACACCCAGAATCCTGCTCTTCCCTCAGTCAGTCAAGTGGGCACCAGATGTCAGTTGTCATGGACAGCCACTCTGAAGGGCAGTGGACATTCTTCAGAATGGTGGGCAGTGCGATTCCACATCTAAGAATTTGCCCAAGAGAAATGGCGACATATGTTCACATGGAAAGCTGCACGCAGATGTTTACAGTGGCTTTATGTGTAATAAAAAACGGGAACAACCCATGTATCTCTTAACTGGGGAATATATGAACAAATAGTGGGTCATTCCCACGACAGCAATAAAAAAGGACTGAAGATAAATTCAGCAGCATAAACGCATTTCTAACACACCGCGCTAAGCCAAACGCAAACAATGGCTACACGCTGCAGGCTGCTTTGTGCCTTTCTGAAAAAGACTAAATTACGAGAACAGAGGGTAGTCTGGTGGTAGCCAGTGAGGGAATGAGGAAAGACGTTAATGACATGGTGATCCAAGGGCTCTTGGGGTGGTGGAGCTGGTTTTTTGTTTGTTTGTTTATTTGTTTGTTTGAGCCGGAGTCTCACTCTGGCCCTGGCTGGAGTGCAGTGGCACGCTTATGACCACCTCAGTGTCAACCTGCTGGGCTCCAGCAAGCCCTCCACCTCAGCCTTTCAAGTAGCCGGAACTACAGGTGCGCACTACCATGCCTGGCTAATTTTCTATTTAATGTAGAGATGAGGGCTTACCAAGTTGCCCAGGCTGGTCTCAGGCAATCCACTCACCTCAGCCTCCCAAAGGTGCGGGATTACAGGCTGAGCCACCGAGCCCGGCTAGGGAGCTGTTTTATATGTGGACTGTGGGATGCTCACACAACCTTAGGTGTCTATTGAAACCCATAGAACTGTACACTAGAAAGGGCAGGTCTTCATGTAAATTATATGAGACCTGACAAGTTAATGAGCTCATCCTAGAAAAAGTGCTCCATCCCTCATTGCTGAATATCACTGTGGTCACCTTCGAAGTCCTCCCCTTGGGAAGCTATGTACCGACGCCAGCACCGAGTCCAGCCGTCAAAGCAATGTTGGAAATTTTTTTCTGGAATGGCCATCAGAACTGTCATTGCGAGAATGTCGGAGTTTGAATTGGTGCCATGAACAATATCAAATGTCTTGTCAAGCTTAGCAAGAGTGGATGTGATATGTCAGTCCAAGTTTATAGGGATAATGCCATGCAGAAAACGGCAGTGTCTGGTTGGATTGTTAGGGTCACGCTGCCAGCGGGGCCTCCTGAATGCTAGGTCAGGCCCACTGGGGGAGTGGGTGCTTGGGGTGCCATCCCATGCAGCATGAGGGATGCAAAGAGGCCGGGTGCGGTGACTCAGGCCTATAATCTTAGCACTTTGGAGGCCGAGGTGAGGGAATTACCTGAGCCCACGGGTTCAAGTCCAGCCTGGGCAATTTCACTAGACTTCATCTCTACAATAAATAAAAAAATTAGCCAGACATGGTAGTGTGCACCTGTAGTTCCGGCTACTTGGAAGGCTGAGGTGGAAGGATCGCCTGAGTCCAGCAGGTCGACGCTGGGTGGCCATGAGTGTGCCTCCAGCCTGGACTATGGAGTGAGACTCCAACTCAAAAAAAAAAGAAAAAAAAAAGAATGATGCAAAGAACTGAACAAAAGTTAGATTAGAAAATATAGTTTATTTAGAAAATAAACTGGGGAGAGAAAGAGGAGTTTACCTCCCCAAGGGAGGGAAAGGGGCCCAAGCCAGGAAACATGGCCACAGTCATAGCTCAAAGAGCACACGGCCACACCAGAGTCTAGTAAGGCAGTGGCCGCAATGGCCTGGCAATGGCAACTGGCTGCTCATGGTTGAGTCCTTTTAACCCTTCCCTTTGATGGGGGAAAGTCATTAAGGTGCTTGGGTGGTGGTCTGTTCCACGTCATCAGGAAGGGGCAGGTAAGTGCAGGTACTGACGTCAGGGGATGGACAGCAGGCAGATGGGTGACTGCTGCCACGGTGGTGGGGTCTGTCTGTGTCATGAAGGTCACAGAGGGCTGATTAGGTTAACTTGGGTCTTGTGGGTAGAGGCAAATACTTGAAATGAAAATGGTAATCAGTACAAAACCAGTTGGGGAGAGGGTTGTAAAACAATGTTCCGTAGCTGCCTCTGAGAAACTGATCTGCCCTTGGCTGGTGATCAGAGGGTAAGTTAAGTGAACTGCAAGAAAAACATGAGATTTAGGCAATGCTAAAATGGCTGCTCACTGGGTATATCAAATCCATGTGGTGTCCTTTCATGGATTAAATGTTTTTCTGCGGGGACAGAGGTGTCACTGATGAAGAGAGGACGGCCAGTAACGAGCAGAACTAACGAAAACATTGCAAAAATTCATCCAATTGTGTGTCGAAATCGTAGGCTGACTGTGAGAAGCATAGCAGACCAAATCAACATCAACAGAGAAACAGTTAGGAAAATCTTAACTGAAAACCTTGGCACGAGAAGGCGTGTGCAAAAATGGTCCTAAAGGAGCTCTCAGATCACAACAAGGTACCAGTCTGTGAGGGAGTTTTTGGCCAGTCAACAAATAGCTCCCTATTCACCTGGTCTGGGACCCAATGACTTCTTTTCTTTACCCAAAGATAATGGACATGTTGAAAGGAAGACATTTGATGACATTTAGGACATCAGGGCTAATATGACAACTCCGACGGCTGTTCCAGAAAAAGAGTTCCAAAACTTTTTGTAAATAGCTGCACTGGAACACACTCCCTCCTCACCAGATCTGGCCCTCAATGACTTTTTTCTTT
Organism: Carlito syrichta; assembly: GCF_000164805.1. Lineage (NCBI taxonomy): Eukaryota > Metazoa > Chordata > Mammalia > Primates > Tarsiidae > Carlito > Carlito syrichta. The sequence goes on from NW_007257615.1 coordinate 253,937, forward strand.
ACCTGAAGGTATAGGAAATATTGAAAGGAAAACATTTTGATGACATTCAGGACATCAAGCATGACACGATGATAGCAGTGATGGTCATTCCAGAAAGCAAGTTCGAAAACTGCTTTGACAGGTGGACTGGGCGCTGGCATCAGTGCATGGCTTCCCGAGGGGCGGACTTTGAAGGTGACCGTAGTGAGATTCAGCAATGAGGTATGGAGCACTTTTTCAAGGATGAGTTTGCGAACTTATTTGCCAGAACTCGTATACTAAGTTTTGTTTTAGAAAGCAGGATTTATTGAGAGGACAGAAAAGCTCCCACAGTGGGAGGGGACCCAAAGGGGTTGCCCTAATTTTTTTTATAAAAGAAAGTGTGCACAGATGCTGCAGGTCTTGCTGTTCTAAAACACTTCCCATTTTTATTGCGTATGGATTCACCCCCTGTCTTAAGAGGCAGATGAGTGGCCCTGTGTCCTGCTTGAGCTGACAGAATGTAGGTTCTGGGCAGGAGGCCACTGAGTGGACGGGACGAGCAGCCGGCCGGGCGGCAGGAGTCCAGGTCCCAACACCAGACAGCCGCTAGTGGCCTGCGATTTCAGATGAAGCACTGAAGCGGTCTGACACTCAGTGGCCCTGCTGTGAATTGGGATGTGACCTGAGCAAGCCTCCCTTGTGGAGTGTTGGGAATACCAAGAGCCGGTGATGACTGTACCCTGCTTGTCCTCTCAACACTGCCTTCCACCGTGCGGCATGGTTCCTTTTCCAACTCCAGGTTCCTGTCGGTGACACTGACTGCCGGGCTCTGTGTGCATGGCAACATGTGAGCATCACACATTCGTCTGTGCCGGACAAATCACACCGATTCTAATTTGCAGAGAGGGAGACTGAAGTGCTCAGCGCTCAATGAGATGTGCCCAAGGTCGCCACTAATGCAAGGTCAAGTGGACGTGGGCTTGCGCACTGCCTGGCCCTGGCCTGTGCTCCTGTGTGTCCTTCCTTCTTTCCTGCTTCTCTCCCATAAGTTCTACAACATGAGTGGATTTCTAATGCGTAACACTAAGCCAGACTCAAGGGTTACATACTGGATGCCCTTTGGTGACTTCCTGAAAAAGACTGAGCAGCTCTCGGAGCTGTTTCCTATTTAGAGACGACTTGTCCACATTGGACTGGAACATATACATGTACACGGGATACAAAGACACATCTGGCTGATTTTTTGATGTTTTTGTAGAGATGAGGTCTCGCCAAGTTGCCCCGGCTGGTCTCAAACTCGTGGGCTCACGCAACTCTCGCGCCTCAGCCTCCCAAAGTGCTGGGGTTCCAGATGTGTCACTGCGCCTGGCGGAATGATATTCTTGAGTCTACATATCTTTTCTTCAACGATGTGGAATGATGGAGTAAAAAGCTACTTATATATGTACAAGGAGGGGTTCAAAACCCCCAGAATTTACTTATAAGAAATTGTCCATGTATTCTTACATGTTTATACTTCAGTCACCTTCAAAGTCCTCCCCATTTGATGCAATATGCCTATCGAGATGCCTTTTCCACTGCTCAAAACAGTTTTTAAACTCATTCATTTTGATGCCTTTTAGTGCTTCTGTTGTTTTTTGTTTTACCTCTTTTATATCGGCAAAACCTTTCCCTTTGAGGACTTTTTTTTTTTTTTTTGTCCAGGGAAACAAACAAAAGAAAAGTTGTTTGGGTGAGACTGGGTGAATAGGGAGGGTAGGGCATGGAGGTTATGCTGTTTTTGGTCAAAAACTGATGAACACTAAGCGCAGTGTGGGCAGGTGCACTCATAAATCACCCATAATGAAATGGGCATGTGTTGATAGAATCTCCAAAAAAATTCCCTGAAGCTGAATGCAGCCTCTCACAACAACCCTAGCCTGTACACAGATGCTGATGGGTTCCTTGAGCACTTACCTAGTAGGGGAAGTCTGTACTACAGGAGGCACACACACACACATATATATACACACTATGTATACGTATACACACATATATAATATATATTATATATATTAATATATAATATTAATAATATATATATTTTGGATAAAGATATGGAAAAATGTACATATTTATGATGGGAATTATTACAATCAATAAATGCTTTTAAAAATGGACAAGGATATCTTGTGACAGCAGATTAACGAATACAATAATTTCCTCTTCTACCCTAGAGTTCATTACAATCATAGTAAAGGCATATAAAAGACACAGACTTATGAGGACAAAGGAACAGGCAAAGGAGTCAATAGTAGATTAAAAAAGCCCACACATTTCTAAAATACAGATTTAGCAGAGCAGAGGAAGTTGCTTCTCTAACCTCACACAGAGGGAGATCAAGACAGGATAGATCAGACTTGCCCAGAGGACTCCTGGGAAGACTTAGGAGTTCCAGGGGTGGTAGTGGATGGGGTTCGGGGTTAGGCCTGAAAATAGGGAGACTCTTTGGGTCAGCTGACACACATCCATTTCTTCAGGCGTTGTGTAACAACAGCCTGGTTTCTGTCCCAAGTCTAAAGCTCAGAGGTGACTTCCCAGGAGACCCGAAGCACCTCAGAAGAAAGATATCTTCCACATACCTGTTGTGTGAAGACTGAAAAGGTTGGAATCAAGCAAGTCTCCCAGAGAACAGAACAAAAAGGTAAAAACAGAAAAAGACACGAGAGAAAGTCCAAGCAGTGTATGGGATGCATAAGACAGCCAAGAAAATAGAATCAAGAGAATGAAGGTGAAGAAATCATCAAAGAAACAACCTAAGAAAACTTTCAAGGTGCGAGTCCATTCAGAATTGGTGTCTCCCTGACTCCAGTCCAACTCTGGCTTTTCCACCCAGCACTTGTATCCTCACTCCTGACTTCATTTTCTTCCATTGAACATATCACCCTCTGGCATATTTGATGTCCTCTTTCTCCACTAGACTGCGAGCTCCTTGCAGACAAGGATTTGTGTGCATGTGCCCGTTTTATCCACTGTGATATCCTCAGCCTGGAGGGTGCTTGGCTCAGCTGGTGTTCAATAATTATTTGTTGAGTGACCAGGTAAGAGATGGCTGCGTGTGTGACGCAAGAGATTCAAATCCTCATCTGCTGAGGAAAGATGGCAACTGATCATGCCTCAAATGAGTTCACTGGTAGAAAGACAGTTGTCTATACTTTAGAAATGTGAGGGCACCTGAAGGTACAGCTGCAAGATTTCCAGGCAGTTAGCCCCATCTGAAGAACAGGAGGCCTGGGGTGGGAGGAGGTGAGTCGCTGTTGTTTTTCGTTATGAGTTTTTGCAAATGACTTGCTTTTCTCATTGGGTGCTTGTATTGTTAATTTAATTTTTTAATTTTAATTTTATTTTTTGAGACAGAGTCTCACGGTCGCCCAGGCTGGAGTGCAGTGGCACGCTCATGGCTACCTCGGCCTCCACCTGCTGGGCTCAGGCAATCCTTCTGCCTCAACCTTCCAAGTAGCTGGAATGGCAGGTACACACCACCATGCCCGGCTAATTTTTAAAAAATTTATTGTAGAGACAAGGTCTCATCAAGTTGCACAGGTTGGTCTCAAACCCCTGGGCTCAGGCAATCCTCTCGCCTCCGCCTCCCCATGTGCTGGGATGACACCTACTGCACTTCGGTGTATTGTTGATTTTAAATGAGAATACGTGTCTTAGAACACATTTTGTGGTTGGACTGGGTGGCTCAGCCTCTGATCCCAGCACTTGGTGAGGCCGAAACAAGTGGATTGCCTGAGCTCACAGGTTCAAGACTAGCTTGGGCAACATGGTGAGACCTTGTCTCTACAATAAATAAAAAAATTAACCGGATGAGGTAGTGCATGAGTGTAGTTCCAGCTACTTGGAAGCCTGAGCCAGAAGGATTGCCGAAGCCCAGCTGGCCGACACTGGGGTGGCTGTGAGCGTGCCCCTGCACACTCCAGCGTGGGCAATGGCATTAGACTCCAACTCAAAAAAAAAAAAAAAAAAGTCCCGGTGCGATGGGTCAGCCCATAATCCCAGCACTTTGGGAGGCTAAGGCAAGAGGATTGCCTGAGTCCGTGGGTCTGAGACCAGCCTGGGCAACTTGGTGAGACCTTGTCTCTACAATAAATCACAAAAACGAACTGAGTATGGTGTGTGTCTGTAGTTCCAGCTACTTGGAAGACTGAAGCCAAAGGATTGCTGGAGCCCAGCAGATCGGTGCTGCGGTGGCTGTGAGCATGCCACTGCACTCCAGCCTGGGTAACAGAGTGAGACTCTGACTCAAATATATATAGGCTGGGCATGGTGACTCAAGCTTGTAATCCCAGCACTTTGGGAGGCCAAGGTGAGAGGATTACCTAAGCCCACGGGTTCAAGACTGGCCTGGGCAACTTGGTAAGACCTCATCTCTACAATACATCACAAAATTAACTGAGCATAGTAGTGAGCGCCTATAATTCTGGCTACCTGGAAGGCTAAGGTGGAAGGATCACCTGAGCACAGTGGGCTGATGCTGGGCTAGCCGCCAGGGTGCCACTGCACTCCAGCCTGGGTGATGGAGTGAGACTCTTACTCAAAAAAAAGAACACATTTTGTGTTTAATTACTACAAAAATGTCATAGCCATAATAATAGCGGTTCACATTTATTGAGCACATATTACATGCCAAACATGGTGCTGAGTTCTTGATGGATCACTGAAGAGTGGATTTCAAATCTGTTGCCATCTTGCATGGATTGAAAACATCTGGTCTTAACCTAAAAACAGAGTAAAGCTCAATCCCCCAATATAAATATTTAGTAACATAAACGCAACTAAATAAATTCCACCTCTCAATCCTCATACCAGATATAATTTTGATATGCCTGTGTCCTAAAAATGCAAGAAAAAACCATCATGCGATACTTTTAAGTAAAGTTTTATTTACTGGGGCATTCTCGTAGCTGTAAGAGCGCTTGTCAACAGGATTTGCTGCAACAGGAACTGTAGAAAATGAAGGGAACTGTGGATGAGCTCTTGCAGAAGCATCTGTCTGTGTCCTCAGCTCGCCCCCCTCCTCCCTTCTCTTGGCATTTCTCTTTCGGCCTGCTCAGCTGGCATGTAAGTGCCCTCTGTTTCAGGACGTTCGTGAGATTTTCACAGCGTGAAACGGCTTCTGATGGTCGTGCTCGAGCCTGTGCTCTGACCCACTTCTCCCTGTCTGAGCTGGGATTTTTGGTTGGGACGTAGTCACCTCTGAGTCGTTCAGGGACACAGAGCCAGTGACTGCGACCGACGGCTATTCAGTCACTACAGTGGTGGGATTTGAACCCTGATCACGGTTTTAAACACCCGGTAGCACAGTCCTTTGGTTTGGATGCCGCTGTGTTTAGACTTCCCTTGCTTCCCTTCTTCTGTTTGCTCGGCAAAACTCCCCCTCTCAGTTTAGAGGTGTCCTTCCCGGGGAGGCCTTTCCCAGTGATGGCACCCCTGGATGGGGACACTGTGCCCCCAGAGCTCCTGGGAACACTGTGATATTTCAACTCCAACACTCTGGCACCACTGCCATTTGCTCTCAGTTTCTCCTGTGGGACTTGATGCTTGGCGGGTGCAGAGACCAGACTATGTGTTTTGGTGGTTCCAGTACCTGGCATAGTGGTCGGCCCAGAGTAGGTGCTCAATAAACATTTGTTGAATGAATGAATAAGTGAATGAGAGTCCCTGTCATTGTATACAGTTCCACTTTAGTTTGCACATACTGAATATGGGTGAAAAAGAACAACCAGAACAACCTCACAGCTGGGCTTCACAATTGCTGGGTCGAAGGCTAATATGTTAGAAAGATTGGCCTGAACCCAGACATTAAGGGAAAAAGAGATAGGGAGGAGGCCTGGCACATTTCCTGTGTTCCACGGGAAATGAATATTTCCAAAGCGCTTTCCTCCGGCAGTTTCCTAAGTAAATTGAGAATTAACCACATAACTTCATGGCCCCGTGAAAGAAGAAAATCCCATGCTCTCCAAGTGGTTGGTGCCGCACGCTGCACCCTCACCTCTTATTTATAGCTCAACTGATAGGTGCAGAGGAGCAGCCTTGTTTTCCTATTTCTTCCGAGCCTTTGAATCCTAGTGAACAAAGGCCACATTGAAAACCTCTCTTGGCTTATCACTCTGGAGAGCCGGCACAGGATGACATGACACGAAAACATTTTCAATACAGCCCCTCCCCCTACTCCCACCTCCGCTGCGGCACGGGACACCATGGACGCATCACGGCAGTGTGGTTCCTTCATGGCTTTCCCTGCTCTTCACTGGCCAGAGCTCATGTCCTCGCTGGGTGCTGCATACCTTCACGGACGACGGGCACAACTCGACAGAAAGCTTTGCAGGTGGTTTTGAAATGTCCACCCGTGGCTGGTTGAAGGAAGATTGTTAAGGGGGTGTGGCTGTCTGTGGTGATGGGGAGATGGGACAAGATGTCATCTTTTAGTGCAAGTTGCGTGTCAGGCTCAGAGGGAAAAGCCTTTCTCGGAACGGCCTCCTGGATGTGCAGATGAAGAGAAAGAAGAAGTGGGACTGATGATGTCTGATGGTTTCACGTGTGGGGCCAGATTTCCAGTGTGTGTAACTGAGGGAAAGTGGATAGACTGTGGAGTTGCTCCTAGTTGCATGGGAGGATTGCTACGGGCCCAGGTAAGACTAGACATTGGCTCAGTGGCTATTTCCACATGGAAGTCACTCCTCTTGCAAGAAGAGGACTTCTCCTAAGCAGAGGGGACCTCTGATTCCAGCAGGGTTCTGGAGACAAATCTGGCTAAAAGTTGAAACCACATATCTGCAGCATCCTGTCCGTCATGACCAGGAGAAAGCACATTATCTTACAGTCATTCATGGGTCATGATGCGTGACGTTTCCATGACTTTACTGGCCTCTAGCTAAAATTTGTCATTTTTATCATAATTATTAGTACATGTGCTTAATAACAAAAATCTCTTGTATATATTTAACTTCAAGTAACACACACATACTTAATGTATGTACTTACATGCATCTGCATAGATATATACACCTATAAATACATTGTATATATGTGTGTGTACATATACACACATGTGCATAGATGCATATGAGGGGGACTCCAATACAGGATCCCCCCGCTAGGTAAATGTTCTAGGATCCCATTGGCATCAGTGTACCAGCCAGTGTTATTGTGAGAGGCTGCGTTCATCTTCAGTGAATTTATTTTGGAGATTTTTTCCCCAGCGCATTTGCCCATTTCATGATGGGTGATTTACACAAACAACCTGCCCACGCCGTGCTGAGTGTTCAGCAGTTTTTGACCAAAATGGCATGACCCCCGTGCCCCAACCTCCCTATTCACCGGATTTCACCCCCAGCAACTTTTTCTTGTTTCCTTGCATGAAAACAGTCCTCAGAGGGAAACGTCTTGCCCTTTTGTGGAAGAAGCGAAACAAACAACAGCAGAAGCATGAAAAAGCATCCAGACTGATGAGTTCCCAAACTGTCTTGAGCTGTGGAAAAAATCGTCTCCATAGGTGTATTGCATCCAATGGAGAGGACTTTGAAGGAGACCACAGTTTAAACAGGTGAGACTACATGCACAATTTTTAATAAATAAATTCCAGTTTTTACGGCTCCCTTCTTACTTACACACACACACACACACACACACACACACACACACACACACACACACACACTCCCACAGTGACTGAAATAAGCAGGCTCTCTCCTGAACTTCCCCTACTGCCTGTGGGTTGCTGTCTGTCATTTGCTGGTTTCAAATTCCAGTTACTTCAGTTCTAGCCCAGGAGGTTCCTGGCTTCTCTGACCTGGGCGTGTCCCCGGATGTGCCTGGAAGCCACGCGTGGCAGAAGGAGCAGGGACGCCTCCGTCCAGTGCTTTTCCCATCCAGGTTGTTAATCTAGCTTCTCACAGTGGCGCTGACGCTCTGGGGACATCCTGGCATCGCGGAGTCCTAGAGTTTTGAATCTGGAAAGGGGAGGGAGGCTCTGCTCGCAGAGGAGGCCGGCGCAGTGCTCTGTCCAGCATCTTCTGCAGAGCACTGCAGAACATCCTGGGACACGGGCAGCTTGGCTGTCTCTGCTAGTGTCTGTAAACGTAACCATTCTTTAATTTACGCACAGTCTGGATTCTTCTGCGTGGATGTGTGGGGAACCCAACTCTGGCACATCCAAGAGAGGAGAAAACTCTTAGTTCATGAAACTGAAAGCCTCCAGGTCCGGTGGCTCCCGTGATGTCCTTGGTGCTTGGTCTGTCTCCAAGCCTTGCCTCTGCTTCTCAGGCCAGTTCTTCCTGTGCTGTGGTTGCAAGCCTACCCCGAGCCTCCCCTCAGAAGTCACAGGCACACAGTCTGCCAGCTCTGAGTCAACTGGCGAGAGAAGTCTACTGCCAGCTTTCCTAGTGGTCCTTGATAAGGACTGAGGTTCAATGTCATGGACTTGTCTTGGGTTGTGCATCTAAAACCGAACCAATCAGAGGGCTGGGATACATCAACTGGCCTGGGTCATATGCCCTCCCTGGACACCAAAGAGCGATGTCAGCCCCATCTGGCTCTCACAGGCTGACAGTGAGTGACAGGAAAAAAAGCCAACAACAACAAGGAAAAAAAAAACCAACAGTTCTGTTACCAGAGCTAAAATAAAAATAGATGTGGAGTAGCTCAAAGCCATGGCTGTCTGCTCCTAGGGCGGCTGTGTCTGAGATACAGTGCTGGGTGCCTGTCTCCAGAGCGGCTGTCATCAGTCCATTTGTTCATCAGATACTTCTTTTTATTTTATTTTTAAATTTTTATTTTAAAGATGTGGGGTATAATTCAGGATTAGATACACAAATGGGCATTGTACAGGTAAAGTTTGGGCCTCACCTTGGTCCCCACTTCACCTGGTTTGAGATCAGGTACCCTTATTGATGAAGTGTGTCCCCTCTCCCCCGGCAGTTTCCAACTACTGCCAATCCCTTTCTTGTAGTATTATGATAATTGTTCAGGGTCCACTTAGGAGTGAGACATGTCGTACTCAATTCCTTGTTTCTGTGATAGATCATTGAGTATTATAGACGCTAAATCTATACAAGTTGCTGCAAAGTTCATAATTCTGTCCTTCTTTATGGCTGTGTATGTGGACCACATTTTCTTTATCCAGTCCACTTTTTGATGGGCAGCACAGTTGGTTCCATATTTTTGCTACTGTGAATAATGTTGCAATAAACATGCATGTGCAAGTATCTTTTTCATAGAGTGATTTGAGTTCCTCCGGGTATATTCCCAGAAGGGGGATTGCTAGGTATATGGAAGGTCGATTTTTAGATCTTTTAGAAATCACCAAACTGTTTTCCACAGAGGTTGTACTAGTTTACATTCCTACCAACAGTGTAGAAGTGTTCCCTTCTTTGCTGCATCCTCTCCAGCATCTGTGGCTTTTTGAATTATTGATAATGGCCATCCTGACTGGAGCCAGGTGGTATCTCAGTGTGGATTTGATTTGCATTTCTTTGATGATTAGAAAGGCTGAGCATTTTTTCATGTGTCTGTTGGTTGCTCATATGTCTTCTTTTGAGAAGCGCACATTCATGTATTTTGCCCACTTTTTTATAGGTCTGTTTGTTTTGTTTTGTTTTGTTTTTCTTTTCAGCACATTTGAGTTTCCTGTAGATCCTGGATGTCAGGTTTTTGTTAAATATACAGTTGGCAAGATTTTTTTTCCTATTCTGTGGGCTGTCTCCTGCTCTCTTGATGGTTTCTTTTGCTTTGCAGAGGTTTTTCAGTTTGATGAGATCCCACCAGATACTTCTTCAGAAAGCTGAACTGGTAGACATGGAGCAGAGGAGGGGTGTGTTGGACGGAGGCGGTGAGAGAGGCCTGGGGGAGGGACAGTGAGCTCTGAGTGAAGGTCAGGATGGCTTGGGGAGGAGGAGGGGTTTGAGAGAGGCCTGGGGAAGACCACCAGAAGCCAGAAGGGATCTAATGCACAATGCAGTGGCAGCTGGGCATGGTTCATTCATTTATTCATTCGTTCAAGCAGTTTTGGAGGGCAATGCTGCCCAGCCACTGTGCCAGGGTGAGGAAGGCAAAGGTGACAAGACCATCCTACCCTTGTGCTCTGCAGGGGGCACGTCACACAATCTGATAATGACAACTGCAGTCACTGCCACCAAGGAGACGTTGAGGGTGTCCCAGGAGAACACAGTCCCAACAGCCAAGAGGTGGGCCCAACCCAAGCGTCCAGCAGGAGAGGACCCAATAGAGAAGATGCAACACAGACACGAACATGATGGAATACACTCGTTCAGCCACAGAGCGAGGGAAGGCCTGTCTTCCACAGCAACAGGGATGCCACTGGGGGCCGTTATCCTTAGGGGACTGACTCTGAGGTGTAAAGTCCACACTGTGTGCTCTCCTTGCAAGTTGGTGCCAGGTCACGTGCACACCTGGACACGGAGGGCGGAACAGCAGATGCTGGAGACTTGGAAGGTGGCGGCGGTGAGGAGGATTCCTTAAGGGAGATCCCTTAGGGTACACTACTGGGGGAAAGGGTGCCCTAAATGGCCAGACCTCCCCACTGTGCAATGTACCCGTATAACACAGCTGCATTTGTATGTCTTAAATTTATACCAAGGAAGGAAGAAAGGAAGGAAGGAAGGAAGGAAGGAAAGAAGAGGGGCTGGGGAGAAAAAGAAAGAAAGAAAGAAAGAAAAAAGAGAGAAGAGAGAGAAAGAAAAAAAGAAAGAAAGAAAGAGAAAGAAAGGAAGGGAGAGAAGAGAGAGAGAGAGAGAGAGAGAAAGAAAGAAAGAAAGAAAGAAAGAAAGAAAGAAAGAAAGAAAAAGAGGAAGAAAGAGGGAGAAAGAGAGAACATCTACTTGAGGACCCAATGTATGTGGGAGAAGAGGTATGGGAAGCAGAAAGGTCACCCTGGAGGGAGAAGCTCGTAAGTGGAGATCTGAAGACTGAGGAAGAGGCTTTTGAGGGTGGAAGAGGGACTGGGAAGGAAAATAATTTGGGCCAGGGGCACTGGGGGTGGTGAGAAAGCGCTCAGGGGTGACATGAGAGAGGACAGTGCCCTCAAAGCCACCAAGGCTCAGAAGCACAGGGTGGGGAGGACGGAGAGGGCTCAGGCAGGACGGGGGCCAAGTCAGGCCATGCTGGGCCGTTTGGGCCACAGGAGAGATCTGGAATCTCACAGAAAGCATTAGCTTCATGATCTGTTTTGTGTGGCTTAAAAGACGTCACTTGCCATGGGTAGAGAAAGGACTGAAGGCCGAGACAGCATAAACAAAGCCCATGAAAGATGCCGGGGGCTTGGGCTACAGTGCTGGAAAGGGACATTCTCGGAAGCAGACACTTCCAAGAGGTCATTGAAGGCCTTAGTTCCGCAAAGATGGCGCCTGGCACAGTTGGGCCAGCAGTACGCTCTGTCTTATGGATTTGGATACGTTTCACGTTTGTGTAAGTTGGCTGGATTGTAGGTTTTATTTTCCATGACAGCACTAAATTGGCAGGAGATTAGGCTAAATATAATTGTTTTATAGATAAATGCATCCCATTGTCATAAATTATGACCATCTACCAGCCCACCTGGTGCCTGATTTAAGAGATGAGGTCGCAGGGAACTTTGTCGAGCCTGCAGATTTGGGGACCACACTAAAGTCAGAGGAATGGGATCTTCCTCCTTGGTGGTCCTGCAGAATGTTCTGAGTCCCACAGTCAGCTTGCTGGTGGCTGTTTGCGGGGTCCCTCAAGTCTGCCAGAGCATGCGTCCTGCCAGTGTGTCCTCTTGACTTGCTAATTGGGATGGACAGCTAGGGTCAGGTGCCTGCAACACAGCAGAGTTCCTGCTGGTGGGCACGGAAGCCTCCGAGCCCAAGGGTGCTGTTATTTCGATTCCCTAGAAAACCAGCTTTGGAAAATCTCACTGCAGCTCGGGAGGCCAGGATTGAACATGTCCGGCTCTGCACCCAAGACTGGGTTTCTACCAAGCAGCGTCTGCGTGGCTGCTCTGTGGATGACATCAGCCCAAAGGAGACAGGGTGACACCTGGGGTCTCATGACGGCCGCCTGCTATCTCTCTTCCCAAGTCCCTCGTGCCCGCTGGGCCGCAGTCAACCCATCGGTAAAATAAACATAATGGTAATAACACTTGCTAAAGCAGCCAGCGGGGAGTTGAAGGTGAAAAGAAACTTGTGAAGGCGGTTTCCAGACCAAAAAAAAAAAGGATGCAAAAAAAGAAAATTGCCACAATGTGGCTGATCAGACAGGCTTCAGTGTGCCGTGGCAGAAACAGCAGCGTCTCAATGCCTTCAGACAAGGTGCCATCTGCCCCGCAAAGGCCGCGGCCAGCCTGGCAGCTCTTCACATCAAGGGCAAAGTGTGTGTGACTCACGCTGACCTCTCCTCCATTCTTGTGCGTTCAGTGAGACCCATGGGCTGTGCCATCGTCACGGGTGGCTGTTGTCTCGCCTGCCCCTGGTCTCAGTCCCTTCTCCTGGACATGCATTTGAACGTGTCTTTGGGCCATCACCCGCATCACCTGTCATATGGGGCTGCACCCCTCCCTGCCCTCTCCTCACAGAGGGCTCCCTTCCTGGACTGGCACTGGGGACTGACAGGTGTCCCAATCTGATCTGGCCAATCACTGCTTTCTCCCCTCCCCCTTCTGGCCAGAACAACTGGTAGGACAATCAGCCTGGGAAACAAGTTGGCCCAACATCCTTCAACCCCGATTCTGTCGGACACGTTGAAAAAAGTAAGTATGTTTTTAGAGTTTGCTAGATCAAGGGGATGTAGGATGAAGGCTCCCTGGTCACCTCTCAAGAAGAACTCATCTGAGAATGAAGCCAAGATAGAGAGGGCCGGGCACAAGGCTCACGCCTGTAATCCCAGCACTCTGGGAGGCTGAGGTGGGAGGATTGCTTGAGCCCAGGAGTTCAAGACCAGCCTGGGCGACATAGCAAGACTCCATCTCTACAAAAAATAAGAAAATTAGCTGGGTGTGGTGGCATGTGCCTGTAGTCCCGGTGACTTGGGAGGCTGAGGCGGGAGGATTGCTTGAGCCTGGGAGGCGGAGGCTGCAGTGAGCCACAATCCTGCCACTGCACTCCAGCCTGGCGATTCAAAAACGGCGACAAAGAGAGGCTGAACTGCAGCTACACAGTCAGGGGCTGGCCACGTCCCCGGGTCCCTGGATTGAGCCACACCGGAAGACGCGGATCCTGGGCTTCTCCGTTCGTTGGTGACTATGCTGAATTTTCTTTTTGGCTCCAGACATTTGAACCAGGCTTGCGCCCTGCATGGTTGGAGGGACCCGGTTTGTCAAGTGCAGGGGACACTGGCCAGCTCAGTGAAGGCGACAGAGTGGGGATGTGCACATAGCCCCTCAGCCCATCTGGCTCCAGTTGGCCATCGGGGAAATTGAGGACAAGGGAGACTGGCCTCTTGTTTAGGCTTTTTGAAGTATTCCACTAAGAATTCTACTCTTCCCTGTTCAAGGCACCTCGTGGCTTCAGGTCTCTTGGGAAAAACGGAACAGCCCACGTCCAGGGCAAAAGGACTAGGCAGGAGGGGACAACCAGGTGGCCTAGAGAATGCCAATGAGGCGCAAAGACCAGCTGCAGTGTGCCCGCCGCACAGCTCCTTGAGGTGGGGGCCTCGCTGGAGGCTGGAGTCTGCAGAAGTGATGGGCGCTGGGTGCCACCACTCGAATGAGGAGCCCACCCCAAGCCCGCAGTCCCTCCGGGATGCCCTTCCCCAAGGCCCAGAGGCCCAGAGGCTGCAGCCACCAAGGCTGAGGAGGGCCCGGACCCAGGGTGGGAGTGAGCTTGCCCGCAGGTAGGGGGAGCTTCTGGCTGTGGGGACCCGAGGCGGGTGCTGATTGTTCAGGGATCGCTCCTTGTAGGAACCAAACCTGTCCAGGGCAAACACAGCACCAGTCATGTGGGGGAAAAGGCGCTGGGAGGGGCCATGAACATGATTTCCACGCCTGGAATGGGCAGCTGGGATGGTACTGGGAACCCAGACCCCCTTGGACTGCGATCGGTGGGTATCCCAGCGCGCATGTGACATGCCCGGTTCAAAATGGCCCCAGGACACTGATCTTCAAGCTGGCTAGACCCAAGAGGGGGAAAGCTTCCAGCTTCCCTGCAGTGGGGGGCAGGACACACACACCAGCTGGCTTTGCAGGGCGCCTAAGCCTTGCCACGGGCCTGTAGGCATTTCCTAGGGAGCGGCTTAATCTTTACAGCCATCTTTTTAGGTAGATGCTATTATTTCTATTTTAAAAGGCACAAAACTGGTCCCAGAGTAGTGATGTCACTTATCCAAAGTCCCAGCGGGTTACCGGCAGAGCCAGGATTCACGCCAGGCGGTCCAGTCCCACAGCCACACTCTGGGCCACTTGCCATCCGAGGTGCCGCAGAGTCTTGTCCAGGGCCCTCGGACACCATCAGTTATCACCCCCAGCGAGAGGGGACTGGGTGGCCCGGATTTTTATGTCGACCTTTTCTTTGCTCCACGGCATCTCTTGGAGTGTTGTCCCTTAAGTGGCAACACCGTGTCCTCTGATGCCTGGCCGACACCCTCAGCAGAACCGCGGACACACGTCCATGACGCGGCTTGGGGACCCCGGAGACTCTGAGGCCTCCAGGGTGAGGGAGAGGGTGTGGCTGCCGGTCGAAGGGTGCCCCCTTCCTCCCCCTGCCCACATCCTAGCGGGTAGCGAACTGTAGGGCTGTATGTGTCTACACGCTTCTCCCAAGGCAGGGGCCCACAATCTAGGGTCCGGCAGTGTCTGGGTTCTCAGGCACTGGGGTTTCACGTACCCGAGAACGGGCATGCCATCTGACACCAGGGCGGCCGCAGCAAGAGCGAGTGTGAGGAAACAGGTAATCGAATGAGAGGGCAGAGATGGGACTTGTGGGTTGCAGGAAGCAGCCCGGTGTGGGTGGCAGGGTGCAGGAGGGACATGGGGCCCTGGGAAGCTGGGATGAGTAAGGGGAAGGTGTAGTCTTGGCGGAATGGGTGGAGGGGTCGTCATGGCCCCGGGCAGAGGTCTGGGTGGGGCCTGCCTGGTGGCAGGAGGCATTTCTGACGGGCGGGTGTCGCTGGGCCTTGGCACGCGTGGGGCAGTCACATAAACGGCTTCGCAGGGGCGGAATCCACATGCAGGGCACAGGGGCGGAGGAGGCAGCAGTCCAGCACGGGCTTCCCCAGAGGACAGACCGCCAGGTGTCACAGACATCTGTGACTTGGGCTGGGACCAGAGACCTCTGCTGCTGCCGCTTGGCCCCTCGCCCCTTCCCGTCTGCACGGCATCTTTCTTTTCTTTTTCTTTTTTGTGAGTGGGAGTCGCACTCTGTCACCCAGGCTGGAGTGCAGGGGCATGTTCACGGCCACCCCAGCATCGACCTGTTGGGCTCTGGCAATCCTTCTGCCTCAGCCTTCCAAGTAGCTGGAACTACAGGCATACGCTACCACGCTTGGCTAATTTTTTAATTTATTGTAGAGATGAGGTCTCGCCAAGTTGCCCAGGCTGGTCTCAAACCCCTGGGCTCAGGCAATCCTCTCGCCTTGGCCTCCCAAAGCGCTGGGATGACAGGCGTGAGTCACCACGCCTGGCCTGCACAACATCTTTCAAAACTAACTTTGGTTCTTCTCAACATCACTTCCCCTTTTCTGAGCTCAGACTTCATCGATCCGAAGACCACTGCTCTAGGATGACATTACCCAATTCTAAGAATGAGTGCTGTTCTATAAAGTATTATCTCACGCAAATAAAACTAATTTGAAACAAAGCACATTCATTCCGTCCTGTCTCTGCTCTTGGGCTTATTTCCTTTTAGAGAAAAAGGGTCTCCCTGTGCTGCCAGGCTGGAGTGCAGTGGTAGGATCACAGTTCTCTATAGCCTTGGCCTCCAGGGCTCAAACAAGCCTCCTGCCTCAGCCTCCTGGGTAGCTGGGACTGCACGTGTACGCCACCATGACCGGCCGCTTTAAACATTTTTTGTAGAGATGGGATTTCGCTGTGTTGCCCAGACTGGAATGCAGTGGTGTGATGAGAGCTCACTACAGCCTCAAACTCCTAGGCTCAAGCAATCCTCTTGCCTCGGCCTCCCAGGCAGCTGGGACTACAGGCATGAACCTCTGCACCCAGCCTGGAGTTGACTGCTTAAGTTCTCCAAGGTGCTGTCACTGTCTGAGTTTGTATTATGTGCCCCCTGGGGGGAGTGCCGTTTACTCTTCAGTTCTGTTATTTCTACTTTATGCTCTGAAATCACTTGCCATTCCCGAACTCACCTAAGAGCCGAGTCCCCTCGGTCCTGTTGAAAAACACACTCCCCTCCCACAGCCGCATGTGAACCTCACGGTCTGTGCTGCCCCGGGACCTCTCAACGGGGACCTTCGTGGCCTTCTGTGAGAGGGCCTGAGGTTTGTTCCTGGGATTGGCAGGGAGTCCAGGATGCACCCAGTTTTCAGGAAAACTCAGCAAGGCATTTACAAAATATTGAGAATAAAAAAGGAAGACATGAAGTAATAAGTTGGATAACAAATTTCCTGACAGGAGGAGGTCTTAGAGTGGGCAAGCTCTTCCTAGAAACAAATTTTTTCTAAGAGGCTACATGAAGAGAGGGTTTTGGTAGCAATGGTTTTAGCTTGTTAAAAATCCTAGATTTATTCACAGCCAGCAATGGCAGGGTAAGGATGACCTTGAACTTGGAGTCATTCTGACTCTGCTAAAGTCTTTTATTAGAATTAAAAGACTTGCTGGGCACAGAGGCTCACGCCTGTCATCCCAGCACTTTGGGAGGCGGAGGCAAGAGGATTGCATGAGCTCAGGGATTCGAGACTAGTCTGGGCAACATGGCGAGACCGCACCTCTACAATAAATCAAAAAGTTAGCCGGCATGGTGGGGCATGCTTATAGTCCCAGCTACTCAGGAGGCTGAGGTTGAAGGATTGCCTGAGCCCAGGAGGTTGAGGCTGCAGCAGCCAAGATGGTGCCACTGCACTTCAGCCTGGGCAACAGAGCGAGACTCCGACTCAAAAAACAAATAAATGACTCCCGTTGAGGAGAAACTCTGTGGCTTTCATTTCTGATTCCTTTCACCCCACTTCTGGCCCTCTCTTCTAGTGTTTCTTCAGAGACAACTGGTCTACCAGCTTCCTCCCTTACAGACGCTTCAGAAGCTGGCCGCAGGTCAGGATGCCGCAGCCTGAAACTATAATCTGCTCCTCCTTGACGTTTCTACTAAGATTATGCCCGTGGAATCAAATGTCGGATTCTGAGAGGCGAGTTCAGGGCGGGTGCTCTAAGAAGCATGAGCCTTCAAAGCACCTGTGACATCCATGCGTGCAGAGGGGGGGCACCCGGCATGTAGGGGGCACCGCCAGGTGACATGGCACGTCTCCCCCCTTGACCCATTCGGACCAAACAAGACGACACACTTAGCGGAGCTGGAACAGACAGCAGGAATCGAAACACATGGGGACCACAGAGGCTGTTATGTTTATTGTGCAGAACAGACAGTGATAACCCACTAGAGAAATTATTTCCAACAAGCAAGCGGTTCCAAGTACAATCATAGACAGCAATTCTACATGGAGATCAAGGGGTAAAGTCAGAAGACACGCAAAGGAATGGGGAAAAGTCAACTGCAGTTAAACGTCGTGATACTTTTCTCCTGCAAACATACCTAACTTGCAGAAATGGCAGAAAAGTTCAATGTCCAGTCTTACTTAGCTGTGACCAACAACAGCAGAGAACAGTCCTATAAAATTTATCTCCCACAAAAATAAACTATATATATAAAAATTTTATGATGTTCTTACTGTTCCATTGGCCACAAGCTTTTTTTTTTTCAGTATGAAAAATGAGGTATACTGGGACTTAAGAGGTAGCAGTGTGTTTTGATTGTACAACGTACAGGAAATAAAAGTGTAACTTCATCAGGGATGGAAGTTGCTCAGTGCTCTACGTCTGGCCAACAAGAGCAATTGCTTTCGTTTTACGAGCTGGCCAGTGAGGTTTCAAAAAGGCCCATCCAGAGATATGGACTGCGGCTTTTATTTTTATGAGCCACTGTTTATTTGCTGATTTAATGCGCAGTTAACAGCAATGCTGAGTTTCACTTCTCCCCATCACACTCCTTTGGTGATTCACAACAGCGAGCGATCGGCCGGTCTCAGGGAGGTATGTGGCCTGAGAAACCACCTCCCCGGAGCGGCTGCGGGAGAGAGGGTTTTGAGTTTCACTTGGCTTCAGGACCAAAAGCCAGACCGACACAAGCTGTCACGAGGAACTACCTCCCGGCCCAGTTGATAACACCATGTTAAAAAGTCAGCACACCCACTAGGAGAGAAAGGCGTCAACACTCTACATAAGAAGCGTTTAACATAAATCTGGCTGAGACATAGTACAAAAATCACATTTGTGTAAAATACATGAAAATATCTGTCAAGCATTTTCTTATATTCAACTAACCTTAAAAACACACATTTTTAAATTGCATTATGCGGAAGTGGAGTTTGCTGCGTCTCACCTACAAAGCTTCAAGTTTCTTTGAAGGCTGGCTTTGATTTTATTTCTTATTGCTGACTTACTTTGCAAAAGTATGTAAAAATGTGTTCCTTTCTATCAAATGTCTCTTACAAAAATAATTTCGATTAGGGATAGCTGCAATTTGAACTGTTTCAAACATTGGGGAAAAAAACCTGCTGCAAGTAACAAGTTCATTCCTTTTGAAGTCTGGAGGTAGGTCTTTGCAAGTCAATGAGTCCGTTTCCTAAAACTATTCATCTGAGGTACAGACTATGGCAACATTACAATTCAATGTTGTGTGAGGGACTAAGGGAAATCATCCTTAAGAATCTAGGAGCGACTTGGATACAAAAACATTCAAGTTAATGTAGAAATCTAGCAGAGAAGCTGAAACGAGTATTTGCAAAAATTTTAATCAAAAACATAGAAAAATAATAGCCATGCTGAGACACAGTAAGGAGACTGCTTCTGCAACTGCCATGACGTGGGCACCAGGGCCTGCAGATGATGGGAACCACCTGCCCAGTAAGTGTTGTTCTTGCATTGCATGTGTATAGCAGCATGTCGTAAGTGCTGGACTGTAATTCGTGGTAACGTTCAGAGGTAGTATGGAGTCGTAGGGATATATTGCATCTCTGGCTAAAAGTGCAGTTTGAATGAAGAGATGGCAGACTGGCCAAAGCAAAGCACCTCGGTCAGCCATCTTATGTCAAAACGTGTTACTTGACGCAACACCTAAGCTTAACTTGAGGTAAGTGGTATTTAGGTCTTTTCACGGAAACGGATATACAGTGGAGAGGGGGGCGGAGAAAGGGAAGGAGGGAGAGAGGGTGAGGGAAATGTGGGGAGAGAAAGAGGGAGAGATGGGGGAGAGAGGGAGAGAGAGAGACAGAGAGAGAGAGAGAGACTGTTTTTTTTTCTTTTTAAATTGTTGTGTAACTATAGCAAAAAAAGTCTAGAGTTCGCTCCGCCCATCTCATAGTTCGGGTGAGTTCATCGTGCATGACTGTTGTACCTTCTCGTTAAACTACCAAGAGGATAATTTCACTTGTCCGGGTTCCTGCAATACTCTGAGGTTGGCAAGGGTTGCCTATTGCTAAGTGGTGTTTGGCTCTGTAGGAAGCAGACTTCCTGAAAACGAAGTGTTGTCCTTTTCAAAAGGAGTACTCTGAGACGTGTGACATCCGCGGACATCACGGGGGTTGGCAATACCTGTTTGCTTACTTCCCTTTTTGAAAAATGAACACAGCCGTTCTGGCCTGTGAGCTGAATCAAGGGATGCACCAGCATTTCGTCTCATTTAGAAACAAAAAGTTAAAAATCATCAAGTAAGTATCTACGAGATTATACGAAAAAGAGAGAGTAGCATCTAAGTCCTTATCTTTGGTGTCCTAAACAGAGGGCTCACTACAGTGGGCGGGTGGGCGGCGCCTGCAGGGCACACCACGTGTTTGCTAAGCGAATGCCCGACGCCTCGCGTGTGACATGTCATTGGCACGCAGCACGGTGGCTGACTGAGCCCGGCGCCGAGTTCTTCTCGCCCCCCCACCCTTGCCTATCAGATCCACAAACTATTAGTAGGTTAAGAAAAAGGAAATCAGGAAATACGAGTTGCGTTGTTAAACTGTGTCCCCTGTGCTTACAGCAGTTTTCCACTAAACCTGGGACTGTGAAGGGCTACAAAGAAGGTGAGTAATATAGTCCTTTTGAAGGTTACGTGATTTCGCCCCGCCCGCCCCCCGCCCCGCCCC
>NW_007257615.1:274302-279510 GCF_000164805.1 Carlito syrichta
TAGACCACGGCGATAGAGAAGTGGTCGCTGCAGTGTCCTCTCCCTTCCGAAGATCCCTACTGACGCTGAGGTAGAAATCGGGGGTTGGCGGCCCCTAGTCCTCTTCTGCGGACTCCTGTGAGGACGTCTCTTCAGTTTCCTCCTGCAAGACACAAAGGCACAACCGTCACACCCCAGCAGGGCCCCTGCCGCCCGCCCACAGTCCAGAGGGTCCCGCTCCCACAGCCTGTCCCGTCCCTTCCGGAGAACGGCAAGGCCCGCGAGCCGCGTTTTCCCAGGGCTTCTTAAAAGCCGCAACAGAGGAGCCAAGGTGTTGTTTTTTCCCCAGCGCCGTCATGAGCCCCTGTTGACTTAGGTCGCCTGCCATCATGGCGCTGGTCAGCAAATTCGATTGTTCGCGGCCCAGAGAATGTCGGGGCAAGGCACGCTGACGCGCCAGCCGGCAACATCAAAGGCATCCCTGTTGCCCAACGGCTTGCCAGTCATCCGTTTAGACACCGGCCGACGAGGAGGAAACAGAGAGCGGAGCGGGTCTGGTCTCCAGGCAGAACCCAGGCCCCCCCCCAGACAGTGCTGATCATGGCTGGGGTTCTCAGAGTGCGCGCTGGATGCCTGTGGGCATGCCCACTCTGCAGATGGCAAGCTGAAGGCATGGACAAGTCACCTGCCGAGTCACAGGGCGAGGGGGGCTGGGATCTGGGTTGGGTCAGGCTGGTGCCAGCGCCCTCGTGGGCCCCTGCCGCTATACAGAGGCGACATGAGAACGGGGGCAGACACCAGCTCTCTGCCACGCATCCCCCGTCCTGCATTTATGAATGCACACTTGGGGACGACCCACGCTTGGGTCGGGGTAACCGCTCCACTCAGGGCTGAAGCCACATGCCCCACGCACTTAGCGGCGGGCTGACCAGGCAGGGAAGGCCTAAGATGTCTCTGCAGGGCCACCCCATGAAAATCCTACTCTTCCGTCCTCTTTCCGTGTCCTCATGGCTCTGGAATCTGCTGGGGTTTTGCGAGCTGGCCTGAGCCGCGAGCAAGTTCTCTCTCTTTTGCTTATTTAGCAAACGTGCAGCACCTTTCAGGGCATGGGTGGTAAGGCGGAGACAATAACCATTGCTGATAGAAGCATTGCGAGCGAGAGGAGGATTTCTATCAAAGGCTGTGTACTGTCTCCTCGTGGCCTGGGAATGGCCGGAGAAGAGGTAAACATTTACCTGCGGCCGGGGGAGTCCCAGAAGAGGGGCCAGCTTGGGCAGCTGATTGCAGGCTTCATGCCTCCACAGATCTGATTTTCCACATGGCTTCCCTTTATCTGGGTAGCTGGCCGGCACAATCTATGCCCCTCTTCCTCTGCCCGTCCCCTCAATATGCCATTCAGAAAGCATGCCTACAGTCGCTGCGTTAGATGGCCCAGGCTCCATTCATTAGTGTCTGAAACTCTTCAGCTGTGAAGCCACTTGTAAGGGCTACTGTGTGTGACGCTTCTGTGGAAAGGCAGCCCATAGGAGGGAAATAGGCCCCCGCGCGTGGGCGCTCATGCACTCACAAGAACACACAAGAGCGCACACATGCACACATTCACACTCACATGAACGCATGCACACAAACATGAATGCACATACTTGCTCACATGAGTGCACGCACACACACGAGTGCACACATGCACACACATGAGTGCACACATGCACACACTCACTTGCACGAATGCATACATGTACACACACATGAACACATACATGCATGCACACTGACTCACATAAATGCACGTGCACATACATGAATGCACACATGCATACACACAGAAAAGCACACATGCACACTCACATGAATGCACACACTCATGAATGCACACATGCATATACACAAAAGCAAGCACACACTCACATGAATGCACACACAAGAATCCACACTCATACACGAATGTACACGTATGCATGAATGCACACTTGCTCACATGAATGCATACATGAACACACACATGAATGCACACTGACTCACATAAATTCACACACATACATGAATGCACACACACACAAAACACACACACACTCACAAGTGCACACACTCACATGAACGCACACATGCATACTCAAATGCACGCACGCACAAACTATTCTGGACTTTAATCATAGCCCACTGGCCACTGCAAACCCCTTGCAAAAGGCTTCAAACATTCCTCTTCCCTCAAAGATGGAGAGAAGCTGTAAATCTCGGGAATAAACACACACACACACACACACACACACACATGCAAGTCGAATGGATCACAGCTCAAAAAATATCAGCATCACAGCATCAAGTCACGAGACTTCACACCGGTTTTGTTTAGTCTGCATTGCGGTGTGGGAAGTGTGGAACGTAGGCTGCTGCTGCCCCTTCGGCTCCCAAGCCCCAGATGGCGGGCTTCCTGCATTCAGGTTGCGTGTTTTGCCTCTCCCAGGCAGCAGGCCGTGACCCGAGATGCTCCACGAAGTCCGGGGTACGAAGGAGCATGTGGCACGATCAAAGTCACGGGCAGACCAAAGAGAGGGAAGCCGAGCTCAGTGCCCTGGGACCTTGTCTTTTCACTTAGTGTTTAAATTCCACAAAGTCACTCAGCTGCCAGGCAGATACACTCTTCATCGTCCCCAGATGATTCCCTTCTCACGAGGACGTGAGGGGTGGGCTTAGGCGACTGCTTGGAAGCAGATCACAGCACACAGGCCGGCAGGTGCCTGTTATTCTTCCTCACCGTCAACGAGCTAAGCAGCTCGGTCAGGCTGGAAACCTCCTGGGCTGGGCCGTGATGATTTTGCTTCCAGCTGCCTGGCTTCTCTATACTGTCTGGAAACCAGGGTGCTTCCAAATCCGGAAGGAAACGGAATTTTCAGGCCATGAACTCACAGAGAACTTGTACTAGATAGGACGTGATCCGCTTTTCAAAACATTCCCAGAAACCCAAGCTCCTGAAACTCCTGTTGATTCTTCTCCTAGTGACTATCAGTTAGTCCTGGGAGCAGGACTAGGAGGCCGGGGTGGGCGTCGCGTTGCCTTAAACCTGTAGTGGCCATGTGGCTGTCTCGTGCTCATGACGATGGTCTTCTCTGCTGTCTGGTCAGTGAGAGCTTTTTCTTCCTGGCACAACCCTGACTGGCCACTCTCTGGAGGAAGGCATGGCTACCATGTGGGTGATATGGTGGGGTGAGGTGGGTGCCTCTTCCCACCTCTGCAGACCTCAACTCTCCCAGTGACGTGGCCTCTTGCTCTTTACGTGGCTGCTGTGACACCAGTGTGAGGGTAGTGAAGAAACACCTCCCACAGTGGGGATGAGGTTGAAAGCCCACCCTCTACTGCCCTAAGGGTCATGGTCTGGCCAGACTTCACACAGGGTGCTTCTACGGTGCAGAGAGCAGACACAGCAGGAAGCCCCCAAAGAACCTTATTTCTGTAACAGAGTGGCTGAGACCCCTGAGCACTAATCCCCTCTAGTGGCCTCAACGACACGGCCAAGCATTGCAGACAATGGCTCTCACCCCTGCACATTTGGTAAAACTCGCTTCAAGTTTGCCACAGAATGGCCAAAGGACTGTGCGTTGCCCCCAAGGGCAGTCTTGGAACTCTCCGGCATTGAAACCTCGAAGCCAAGGGTCGCCCACGTCTCACTAGGGTTGGTGGTGGGTGGGAAGCCTGGATAGCAGTTCTCTGGTCATGAAGCTTCCCTGTTGCAACAGAGCTTCAAGAATGTTGGAATGGAAGGACTCTTCCAAGTGCCAGTACACAGTGACATTCTACGAGGACTGGTGTGGTGGCACCACCCCAGCCGAACTACGAGAGCTCTCCCGGCAGAAAAGTGGGGAACGGGAAGGGGTGTGCAGAGTTTAGGAACCCTACGTCCATTACCACAACGAGAAAATGGCATGCACTGGGCCTGCATTTTTCCATTGTTCACGAAAAAAGGAACTTAATAAATGCCACTCTTGCAAACTAGTGCAAACTCTTTGGAAGGCAGTGTGGCGGTTTCTGAAAGAACTAGAAATTGACCTTCCAAGCCGGGCTCGGTGGCTCAGCCTGTAATCCCGCGCCTTTGGGAGGCTGAGGTGAGTGGATTGCCTGAGCCTGCGGGTTCTAGACCCGCCTGGGCAGCGAGACCTCATCTCTACAATAAATCAAAAAATCAGCCGGGCATGGTAGCGCATGCCTGTAATTCCGACTACTCGGAAGGCTGAGGTGGAAGGATCGCCGGAGCCCAGCAGGTCGAGGCTGCGGTGGCCGGGAGCGGCCGCTGCACTCCAGTCTGGGTGACAGAGTGAGACTCCAACTTAAAAAAAAAAAAAAAAAAAAAGAAAAAAAGAAATTGACCTTCCATATGACCCAGCAATTCCCCTATTGGGAATATACCTGGAGGGACTCAAATCATTCTACAAAAAGATGCCTGCACACCCATGTTTGTTGCGGCTCTATTCACAATAGCAAAAACATGGAACCAACCATGTTACCCATTGAAGCTGAACTGGATAAAAAGAAATGTAGTACATATATATACAATGGAATATTATGCAGCCATAAAGAAGGACAAACATGTGGACTTTGCAGCAACTTGGATGGATTTAAAGTCGATCATACTCCGTGATCTATCACAGAAACAAAGAACAGAGTGCCATATGTTCTCACTCATACTTGGACCTTGAACAATTATAATGCTATAAGAAAGGGATTGGCAGTAGTGGGAAACTGTCAGGGGAGGGGGGGTGGGATTGGCAGTTGAGGGAAACTGCCAGGGGAGGTAGGGGCATGCCTCATCAACAAGGGCACCTGCATCATCAGCGTTTGTATACCTAACCCTGAATTGTACCCCACATCTTTATAATAATAATTTAAAAAGCCACTCTTTAATTGCTTTGGCTAAGCCTGGAAACATACCCGCGCCATGCAAGCGGAGACATGGATTCGCCCCCTCTAACACTGTCCCTTTCATCTGCTCCCATACCATGCATGCGTGCGCACCTCTGGGGACACTTCTGCTAACCGATCACAAAGGAGGAAGGCAGTGGGATATGCAGACAAAACGCCTCGCGCTTGGTGGAATCTTAAAGTGCCTCGAGTTGAATCGGCGCTCCCCCACGCAGGCCAGGGCGAGAGTGCGGGCCAGAGGGAGGGCCTGGTGGATGCACGAGCTGGAGCTCTGAGCTGATCTGCAGATGCCCACAGCGGGGCTGCGGGGGAGGCGGC